>NC_079493.1:12067656-12367656 GCF_030052815.1 Hevea brasiliensis | reverse complement strand
CAAGAGAAAGATGAAGATACTTACACAAGACGTGTACCTTTTACGAGCATAATTTCGAAGATGTGTGCCTTATACAAGCATAATTTCTAATGAATTAGATTAGTATAGAAATTGGATTAGGAATGATATTGAATAAGATTGTTGGACCTAGGTATCTTAACCCATGTTTTGATGATAATAAATAATTAGTGTGTGTTTGTTGGTAGTAACCCCCGCAAGTGCATGGATCGTTAATAAGTAATATAAAAGTGAGTAGAGTATTGTTTCCATGAAGAATTTGTGAGTACTAAACTAAACAGCAAATATAACTATCTAAACTACCAAATTTAATGATAGGAATTTAAAACTAAATTAACTAGAACTAATGAAGTAAAGGAAGGCAAAGTAATTAAACTAAGAAAATCAATTAATGAAAGCAATTCCAGAATTAAAGGCTCACACTTCAACCTATTATAGATCTAATCTCATTTATTCAATAAATTGAAAAGTTGTTAATTTGAAGGAAATTAATTCTAAATTATCTTAAGTCCTCTCTCAAAGTACTCAAGGTGTATCTGAATCAAACTGAACCCTACTTCCATGGTGATCAATCTTAATTAAAATCCTTTAAACTCTTTGAATAATTATAAACTCCACATAAGATCTCAGCCTATTTTTGGATTAGAAATTCTAAGTTTAATATCTTGATTTTTCAATATTAATCTTCACCTGTCAGTCCTTCAATTAATATATAGAATCATAACTAAGTAGAGCTCTACACAAAGTATGTATTAAGATCATAAGAAATTGAATTAAAGAACAAAACTTCAAATTTATTAAATAAAATTAATGTAAATCCATAAAAGAATTAAAAGTGCTACATTCTTAATTCCATAATTAAGAAAACTACTCACTCATGGTGAGTTTAACAATCAAATAAACAATAAAATAACAATATGAAAACATCTAAAGAAATAAAGCAAAGCAACCCAGATAGAAAACTCTGCAACATTGAACTTTTAGAACTTCGGCTGTGAATCTCTCCCAAGAGCCTTGGTGCAAATCTCTTTAAATTGCTAAAAACCTAAGCTTGAATGTAAAAGGTGTGATCCTTGGCTTGTTTTTGACTTCTTGTATTTATATCTAGCATAAAAATCCCCAATTTGGAGTCTTGGAGGCCTTAAAAGTCTTCTGGAGTAGTGCGAAACACAGTTGGAGTCGAGTTGGAGTCTGTGCTAGTGCATAGTACACGGCCTGGGTACCATTACATGGGGCAAGGCCATGTAAGTCTCTGGAGGGCATGAAACATCTCTCAATTGGTGGTACAGTAAGTTACATGGGGCAAGGACCATTACATGGGATCCCTTACATGGCTCCTGTACTGGCCCTTTCCCTGGCAGTAGGTTGCATGGGTTTGGACCCCCATTGCATGGGGCTGTGCAATTCTCCCAGTGGTTGACTTGTGCTTTTTGACTTCCAAACTTGTCCAATCATGCTCTAAGCTTTAGGATTGCATGAAATTACCTGATAAAACACAGAAATTAAGAAATTAAGTAGAATTAACTCAAAATCCTAAAATATAATGAAACTAACTAAAAATCATGTAATTAACTAACAAAATGCAAGTGAAATTCAACAAAAAGTATATTAAAATACCTATATAACACAAGTGAATCAGCATACTACTAATTATATTGGAAGTGTTTGTAATGAGTTTGTAAGCCCCAAATTTAATAATTCCAAATTGTTTCAAATCAAGGTTGAATAAGAGTAAGGAAAGGCAACCAAGCTTTGTGCGATCCTAGAATATAATCTTTATTTATTTTTATACTGTGTGAATCTCATAATCATTTGTGTTGGCTCAAGTCTAAATATTAAATTAGAAATTTTTTATTTAACTTTGTGTTTCACCTAATTCTTAATCAAGGAGGAGTTAAATTAAATTTTCATTTTTTTCAATGATGCAAAATTATTTTTAGAAAGTGTTTTAGTTGAAAAGTACATTGAATTAGCTTTCCAACGTTTCAAACAGATCTAAAACCTAATTTCTAGGTCAAAATTTAAGCATTTTCATGTTTTTAGGAAAATTGGACAAAAAGGACTTCGAAAGCCAAAGTAAAGGACTTAGGCAGCTGAAATTTGTTTTTCAAAAATGATATTTTTAGCATAATGAACTTCGACATCTAGTAGGGGACTTCAACAACTTAACCTGGGTTTCTACAAGATGTTATAATGGATTTTTAAGTGGTTGAATAGCCATTTTTGCATGTAATGCACCCCCAATAGTAGATTTATGCCATAACTATAAATATAAAGTGTTTATGACTAAGAAGAAGTTACAACAACCAATTATTTGTGAATTTATTGTGTTCTATGTCATTTCAACTCTTTCTCTCTCTAGAACTTGAGCCATAGCAATTAATTATTTGAGAGTTTGTTTTGAGTTGTAGTTATTTGTATTTTGGGATTGAGACCGAGATTGTTGAGTGAATTATTATATATCTCACTATTAAGAGTGAGCTTGAGTTGTTGTAGAACATTAAATTGCTCTTTAGTGAAAAAGGGCTTGTAAGAGAGCTGTAGATTGCTCTCAAAGATTGTAAGGGTTTGATCTTCACCCAAAGAAGATAGTTAGTGGGATTTACTCTCAATGAGGGCCTAAAGGAGAGAAAGTAGGTTTGGGATAGCTCAACCTCTATAAAATTCTTGTGTTCGTTAATTTTTCTCTTTCCCCTTCTTTGTGCCTTAAATTTTTAAATTTTCTTATAGCCTTTAATTTTTAATTAGAACCTAATTCACCCCTCATCTTGGGTTGCTATGAGGTACAACAAAGATATTTAGTATAATATTGTTTGTCGATTTAGCTTAATTCAATTCGTTATTGCCTAATTGGAATCAAGTACTCATTCTGTTGATTTGGGAGGGCTATCCTCATTGTATAGCCTAGAGTTTCATGTTGATTTGGTAATAATATAAATTTGAATATTTGCACTTATGTGAATGCTATGCTTTAGGCTATCATTTATTGTTTTGGTTAATATTGTGATTATTTATTCTGATGGCTAATAATTAATCTCTTGCATTATTTTTTATTTAGCATGTCGAAGCATTTGAAAATAGTGGAAATTTCAACTCCAAGCAATAATGGAGGAAAAAAATATTTCACAAGATAGAGCCACTATAAATAATAGCTTTACAATCAACAAATCATAATATAGATTGAAAAAATCTAGTCGCAAATACATAACAACTGCTTCTCTCTAATCAATGAAGAATGTTAAAAATGCAAGAATAAAAATAGAGAAGCCAAATTTATCTTATTTTGATCAACCCTCACTAAATGAGTGGTCACAAGCACATGGTAACCATCACTCACCAGTGGAGCAACCATAGTCAAACTCTAACCACCACTCACCAATGGAGTAGCCAATTGCAAATTTGGACCTTCACTCACTGGTACACTAATCATAGTCACATTCTGACCACAACTCACCAATGGAGCTGCCATAATCAAATTCTAATAATCATTCCTCAAATGAGCAGCCACCTTCGCAAGTTAGGTGTTAATCATCCTATAACCAATAACCAGTAGATCCATCAGTTGAGGAGACACATGATGAAGTAGCAAATGATGCTGGAAAGCAAGTTTTCCAAGATAAATTGGATGTTATGGGTGAGGTCTTTAATTTTAATTATTGACTATGTATTTTTTTCATTGCCTTTAAACTGATTTATTATATAAATAAGGTGTCACTCGTGTTAAAGATGTATGGAGTTTGCCAGAAGGCCATAAAATTATAATTAATTTTAATGACTTAGGCCAACCAATTAAGAAAGGTGGAGGAATACTTAGAGAGTGGTTGGGTACTCTTGCATGGGAAGATGATTTGTGCCCACTAAATTATTTTGATTATAGGAAAACCCCTAGTTCTATTAAGGATGGGCTTTGGTCAGTAACAACTGTAAGACTTGTATATGCATAATTTTTAAATTAATTAGAGTTATTATTTATACTACTTATTTTTTTCAAGATTAATGTATGTTGTTGCAGTCCAAATTTGTGATTCCACAAGATTCCAAAATCAAAAGATAAGTATTAGATTCAATATGCAACAAATGGAAAATATACAAGCATGATCTGAAGTGCAAATATTTCTTGCTTGATCAAACTGATACACAGATTGCAGCATCAGCTCCTCCAAGAGTGAAATCAAATACATAATGGAAGGGACATGTTAATTATTAGTTCAATGAAAAGGGTAAGTTAATCTACACTACTATTACAATAGGATTGTATTTCACTTTAACATTTTAACAATTATTACTTTTATAGTTACATAGTAACAAAAGAAAGATAGCAAATCTGCACTGCGTACTCCTCATACAAATGGTTTCAAAAGCTTTGCAAGAAGTAGAGATGAATATGTAGGTATTCTTTTATTTTTAATATTAAAAATATCTATTTTAGAATTAATTAAGTTTACTTTCTTACTTATATTAATATTTTGGAGATATTTTGATGATAGAAAGAGATAAATGGAAAAGAGCTTGGATGCATTGAGTTTTTAGCCTTAATACGTAAGTCTAAAGATAGAACTCTTATTACTAAGGCATCCCAACATCTTATGGTTTTTGTGTTATATAGTTTAAGTTGAAATTATTATATTTTGATTTTTTTTTATGTGAAGTAATCAATGGTTTGTTTTGTAAATAAGAAAAATGCAATAGCTCGTGTAGGTGAACGCATTGGTACCTTTGAATCTATAGATATAGTGGAATATGAAGTTTTTATTTAGTTTAAGTTGAAATTATTATATATTGAATTTTTTTATGTGAAGTAATCAATGGTTTGTTTTATAAATTAGGAAAATGCAGTAACTTGTGTAGGTGAACGCACTGGTACCTTTAAATCTATAGATATAGTGAAATATAAAGTTTTTAATGAGATGATAGGAGTAGTAGATAAATATGGACGTGTAAGGTGTTATAGCCTTTAGGTTAACTAAAAAAAATTTATATACTGGGTCTCAATCTCATTACACAACACACCTGTCAATACTGAAAAAGTGTAAACACTAAAAGAGATGGTTAGAGATATGAAAGAAGCCATTTCTAACCTTCAAAGAAAAGTACTTGATTTAACTTCATTATTAAATCCATTAGTTGAAGCTCAAACAAGTTCACAAGTTTAAAGAATTTTATGTGAATATTCCTTTTTTATTTTTTATATTTTGTTCTTTATACCTATAGTAGGTTCATTGACAAGTTAATTAGTCTTGTCATTTTTTATGTTATGTAAGGCTCCTAATGAGCAATTAGATAATGTTCTTGCATTATTATATTAGTTGGTTTAGGTGTAGACAAGTTCACAGGTATGACAATAATAATATAATTTTTATTTTTATTTTTTGGTTTTGCCTTGAGTTAAAATGTTGGTTACTCATATCATTTTAAAATATGACACAAGGTTCCTAATGGATATAAACAAGAGACATCAAATATCAAGGTTGCCCCACCATCGCTCAAGGTTGCACGCGGAGCGGCTCTGATACTACAAATGTAACGGCCCGGCCCACTAGTGATATTATCCGCTCTAGGCCGAAGCCCTCACGGTTTTAAAACGCGTCACTAGGGGTTACGAACCACCAACTTATAAACCCAGCATCTCTCCCGTGTTTTGTCGATGTGGACCTCGCTGAGGTTTGCCCCACCATCGCTCAAGGTTGCACGCAGAGCGGCTCTGATACCACAAATGTAATGGCCCGACCCACTAGTGATATTGTCTGCTCTAGGTCGAAGCCCTCACGATTTTAAAACGCGTCACTAGGGGTTACGAACCAGCAACTTATAAACCCAGTATCTCTCCCGTGTTTTGCCGATGTGGGATTTGCCTAGGGTGTTACAAAGACAACCTAGCAAGTATTGAGAAAATGCTAAAAGAATAGCAAAGAAAATTATAACATAAATAAATATTGCAAATGTGACTTGTATAATAATAAAAGCATAAATTTATTATATTTAGATTATTTTTCTTTGTACATTATTACTGTACATTGGCAAAATAAACACTTCCAAAGAAGACTAAATTAGGATAAAACATATTAAATTTTAGAAACCGCATGTGAAGTATAAATAAATCTTAATTATTCGAATTGTGTTTCTATCTTTATTTGTATATTATTTTCTTGTTATATTATTGCACCACTAAGCAGCAATGCTTAGCGCGATGGAATTGTTTCCTTCGCGCAGGTACTGAAGCTAGAACCCAATGGACGTTTGACTGGAAATTTTGGGAGTCCAGATCTGCAGAGTGTCAAAGGTTGTCACCTCCCAACAATGCATGTAGCTAGGGCCCATGTATATCACTTTATGAATTTTGTATGTTATAAATATTTCGTATGTTGTAATTTGTATATTGTAATGTAAATTAAGAATTTGTAAGTAATATTTATGTGATGTAAATTTATAAATTGATTATTTCATATGTAATTAAATTGTATATCATGTAAACTAATGAAGATTGAAAATTATCATATATGAGTTGAGAATGAATGGAAATGAATATGAAATTGAATTATATAGAGGATATTCGAATTGATGAGATAATTATTATTAGTATGGATAAGATTTTATTGTGAAAATATTGTTGAATTTTCAAGCAGGTGAATAATAAAATACGCCAATGTGAAATAAAATAGGAAAAACCCTGCTGGTTTCTCCAAAGAAAGATAATTGATATTAAATTAAACGAATTCAAAATTACTAAAATAATAAAGTAAGATAAGATAGGGTGCTCCGACACCGAATGTAGCACACTTTGCTCGGCTACACTATAGTCGGGTGAGGGGTGTTACATTATTTGTAGGTTTTGTTTGTTGAAAATTTGGAAAATTTTCATATTAAATGTGAAACTCTGTCAAATTTTTAATAGTTTTAAGTTCTAAATTTAAATATTCGATTAAAAACAATATAAAAAATAGATTTGGTACTCTTGAAAGCAATTTTTTTATACCTTAGCTATCATATGTGAGCTCATTTTCTTTTTTCCTTTTTATTTTTTGTTATGTAAATTGACAAGTTTTAAGTGTGGATTGCTTTTTTGTTACTTTGCTTCGACTCCAAGAAATTTATTCGATTGTTTTGGATTTAGTATGGATACAAGTCAAAGTTCACAATTATATATTGTTTTTTTTCTAGTATAAATGGACTATGCATATGGAACATATTAGACTATCTTTTTTTTAATATAATTATGAGATTTTTATTTTTATTAATTACGTTAAGAAGCATTGGCATCTTAACAAATCCCTACATAACAAATAAGTGTAGGTAATAAAATTTATCAAGGCTTAGCTTAGAGTTAGTAAATACACGTTGCATTGGGAATATTGTATTGCTAACACCTTATTTGCGTTGCGAGATTCCTATATCTAACGCTATTGCAAATGTTGCTAATATTAATTTTTCAACACTTATTTTGCGTTAGGAAAAATTTTACCCATGCAATGCTTTGCATTGTCAATTTGCTGGTAATGAAAAGCATACCTATGCTATTTGCAACACTTTTCTTTGATGGGTAAGGTTTTTCCCAATGCTTTTTTGTGTTGTTAAAAGTTAAAAAGAGTGTTGGCACAGAACAACTTTGTTGTAGTGATAGTGTAGAGGTTTGATATGGTGTAAAAACAATGGGTGGAGGAAGAGAAATGCAATTGGGAAAATGGGCTATTTATTGGATGCATATCATTCTCAGTTGAAGCAGTAAGAGAATTAAGCACACATACTAATTTATAAATTATATAATAAAAGTGAGTTCTCATATCAGAAAGACAACTTCAAATCTCTCTCTATAATGTGTAGAGAGAGAAAACTCTTTCCTTTCTTTGGCTTTGTCCTTGCATCTTTGGCATTTTCTACATTTGATCGACTTTTCCCTATCCCATTTGGGCAAGGTACAACCATCCATTGACCCTAAAGAGTGGGTTCCCTCCCTGCCTTCGGGGCTGAGATGTATATACTCTTTTATTTTGCTATAGGACGGTAGTGATTAAGAGTGATTCCTTTGCCTTAGCCTTGCATGCACTGCTATAGTCTCGGAATGCTAGTTAGTGTATTTTCTATGGGAAGGCATTTTGGCGCAAGGCTCCTTGGAGGGTGTGGTTTTGGTGTTGGCAACTCTGGAGTCTCTACCCACCGCTATAATGATTGACTCTGAAAGATCGATAGACTGTCGTTGAGCTCTGCAATGTCACCTCCATAATATGGGCTTCCTAGCAACCCATGGTTCAATGCTCTTTGATGTTTTTTAGTTCTTGGCTCATTTTTGTCCACTGACACTAGTGTTTTATTCTTTGGGAGATTTGGCTATGGCAAATTCTCTCGTGCTTCAGGTATTATCTCTTCCAATATCTACCCAAGGTGAAGCTAACGATGTTGCTCCTGTGTTATTGGTTATTATGCCCTAACAAAGGTTTGTTTAGTGGGCTGAGCTTCTGTTAATGGGTTTATTGTTAATATGCTTAAGTTTAGTGTATGGGAACTTTTTTATAACTATTGATTGGGATGTGTTCTGAGCTGAGCTGTTTTTCTTTGGTTTAGGCCTATTTGTCAAGCTCTTTCTAGCTCTGGAATAGGCCATGTACTATTTTATCTCATATTTAATATAACTATCTTTCCATTTAAAAAAATAGCATGACTTTTTCAATTAATTTGAGAATCTCCAAATTACAATTATATCCTTTTCTACATATCTATTTGTATGTAACTATATATATATATATATATATATATATATATATATATATATATATATATATATATATTTGTCTATCATTTGACATATTTACCCATACCCTTCTATAAAAACGATGTCGTTGCCCTTTATTATCTATTGTGGAGATTTATCTATGGAAGAAAGCTCATATTTGCCCTCGAATTTTTTGTAAATGTTCAAATTTGGCCAATTTCAAGTTTTTGGCCAAATTGAACTAAACTTTTCGATTTATAGTCATTTAAGTCCATTCTCTGACAACATGCTTGTGTTCTAAGCTGAGCTTTTTTTCTTTGGATTAGGCATGCTAGTCAACCTCTTTGTAACTCTGAAATAGGCCATGTACTGTTTTATCTCATATTTAATATAATTATCTTTCCATTAAACAAAATAGCATGACTTTTTCAATTGATTTGAGAATCTCCAAATTACAATTATATCCCTTGTTGCATGTCTATTTGTACATAGTTTTTTTTTTTTTATCTTTTAACATGCTCACATCTATTTGTCTATCATTTAACACATTGGCCTCTACCTTTCCATAAGAATGATGTCATTGCCCTTTATTATCTATTGTGGGGATTTATCTACTGAAGAAAGCTCATTTTTGCCCTTGAACTTTTTATAAATGTTCAAATTTGCCCAATTTCAAGTTTTCGGCCAAATTCAACCAAACTTTTTTTATTTATGGTCATTTATTTAAGCCTATTCTCTAACAAAATGCCTGCGAGTTATATCCACACGACCTTAAACAATAAAATAAGTTGATAAATTGAATATTTTACACTTATTTGTGTAAAAAAATAAATTTATTGTATCTATATACTGTATAAAATCCCTAAAGGCCAAAGTTATAGAAGCAAAAAAGCAAACATCTTTCTCAAACCTCAAAAATCAATTGGTAACACATGAATATGTCTTCCTTTTCAAGCTCATTTCAATCTGCACATTCAAGTTGGTCTACCACACTTTATGTAACACCCCTCTCCCGTCTACAGTGTAGCCGAGTAAGGCGTGCTACATTCGGTGCCAGAGCACCATGTCCTGTCTCATCATTTACAATATTAATTTAATATCCATTTAATTTTATTATCTCACTTGTAGAAATTTTTTTTTTATCCCATTTCATTCTTATGGAGATACAGACAGAGTCCCCTCTGTTCTATTAGTGCATGGTGGGTTTCATGTTACTTGTTAAAATAATTCATATCCATTTCATCTATTCATTCATCATATCATTTCTCATGCTCATATCAATTTTAAGAAAATAAATTACATTTCACTCATATAAAGCTTACATATACAATAATTTATAATTTATATACAATCCAAAATTATCTACATCCTTTAATTACATACAATACCAAAATGCAAAATCTAATATGTACATGTGCCCTACCAAAATGACTAATGAGGTGACAACCCACACTGTAGTAGATCTGGTCTAAGTCCAATCTAGGCCCTACTGCTGCTGCAGCTCTCCAGTACCTACCCATGATAAGAACCAACACGCTAAGCATAACGCTTAGTGGTGCATAAATAAGGAAAAAAAAACTAAATAATTTAAAATAATTATTTCACGTATAACCTTATAAATAAATATCAATTTTCATGTATTTAAAATCTTTTATATGTTTTCTAGAACTTTGGAAGTAAATAA
The DNA here is from genome assembly GCF_030052815.1 of Hevea brasiliensis. Taxonomy (NCBI): domain Eukaryota; kingdom Viridiplantae; phylum Streptophyta; class Magnoliopsida; order Malpighiales; family Euphorbiaceae; genus Hevea; species Hevea brasiliensis. The sequence continues at coordinate 12,357,250 of NC_079493.1, read as the reverse complement.
GCTAATAGGGATCTTTTTTGTGCATATACCTTATATTCAGTCTTATAAAATTCATATTAATGATTTTCTCATGTACTTATTTATATTTATGGCTTATTGCTTTTATATGTGCCCAAGTAACCTATGATAGACTATAAAGACTGGATACACGGGAGTATACTAGTTAGACATCCGTATGTCTACCCAGTATACAACGGTCATATCAGACACAAGCCCAGTGGGCAGGCATAAGCTAGTAATAATGAAAATTGGCACTATGGCCATCGAGCAAGCATGAAGCTGGTAGAACAATCATCTTAGACATATATTGTCTGTCAATGATTATCCCTGTGGGTAGTACTGCAATATGTAGTCCCTAATTGGTATATCAATCGATCCAAGCTATATAAATGAGTATAGGTATACTTTGGGAAAAATAATGTTATTTCATACCTATAGTTTCATTAATTCATGTCATTTTTATGCTTAACAAAGTATTCTATTTTATTTCATATCATATGCTAAGTTATTTTATGAACCTTTCTCAAGGTCCAGAATTTGACAGTTTCTAGAGTCTTTCTTTGTCTAATTAATTGGTCATGTTATAGTCATTTTTAGACCTAAGGTTCTTCATTGAAGTTGTTACCCTATGTCTTATAGTCACTTAAAAATTTTTATTACAATTTTTCAAGTTTTTTAGAATTAATTATGGCCAAATCACTGGCCTGGACTCATGTACCCTGTTCTACCAGGATTCATGTTCAGGTCAGAAACTTTGACTCCCATTTTAGGGTTTTATGTTCATAATTTGAGGACCAAGTCTAAAATAAGGTTGGAACCCTATTTCTTAGGGTTCCAGATCAGTATGGCTTATCCTAATTAGAGCTTCCTAGTGGGAGATATGGCTAAATGAGTGTTCTGGGGTCAAATGATCACTTAGGTAATTTCCAAAATTCATATACTAAATTAACCTAATAAATTGGCCTAGCCCCTTAGTTTCTGGATTTTGTTCAAATGACCAATTTTGTAGATCTATGTCTTATAAAAATTTTTCCACTGGTTTCATTGAATTTGGGTTTTTGTAAGCTAAGTTATGGCCATTTACCAAAACTGGTCAGGTGAGCTTTAGTCCAGGAAATTCTGGGCAAAATGGTGCAGATCAGTTTGGTATCCTAACTTGAGTCAACAATTTCATTTGGTTAGAGGCATTTTTGGGCTTGGTGTTCTCAATTAAATTTGTATTCCTATGTCTAATCTTTCCAATGGTATGAAATTCAGGTCATTTGGACCTGTATAGAAGGAGTTATGGCCAAATGAACACGTACTGTTCATATGGTCATTTTTCTGGGTTCAGTGTTTGGATATCTGGATTGGGACAGTAAATTAACCAAGATTTGAACAGAATTTGGGCAGGGTTTCTTCATGAAAAATGGGGCATTTTGAGTTTAGTTTCACCTCTAATTTGCCTCACACCAATTGGAGTCACACAACTTCAGTTATAACTCAAACAATACACTGGACTCATAGGTCTGAATTTTCTACATAAGAGAAGCGCTCCCAATATTCCATCCTCCTTTCTCCCAACTATAATTTATCATTCTTAACACATCAAATGATCAACAAACAGTCTCAACAAGATCAATCTCAAGCCATAACACCAAGGTACCAAAATTAATTCAAACCCTAACTCAAAATTTCTCAATAATCCTTTTTAATTTCTTTCAATTTTTACTTCCTTATGCATGCTTAACATAGTTTAAAAAGAAAGAAAGAGTTATATAGCACTAACCTCTTTAATCAATTCTTAAGCTTGTAGAAATTTTGGAATTTCCTCACTTTTTGATAATCAAAATGTTCCTCTTGATGTAGGGATAAATTTTCATGAAGGAAGTTTAGGGTTTTGGGGTGGAAAGCTTAGGGAAAATCAAGCTTTAAAGAAAAAAAATGGTGGATAGTGCTTTGGCTAGGGAGTTCGACTGGTTGGGGAAGACAAAGTACATAATTGTTTTGTCATTTTTGGTCTCATTTATCTCTTTTTATTGGTTCATTAATTGGTTGTCTAATGGTGATTGGTGGAGAGTTTATAATGACATCATTATGATGTCAAAATTTGAGTTTTCTTTCATTTTCTTTTTCTTTTCTTGTCTACTGATTTTTAATTTAATTTTTATCACTTTTTATTCATATTTTATGTCATATAATTTATTTATTTAACTGAACAAGTTATCCAAAAATCTTATCTGAAGACGAAATGACCAAAATGCCCTTCGTTTTGCTTAATATACTGATCTAAAAATTTTTCTTTAATTTTTCTTGGCATTCTAATACTATCGAAACCTCAATGACTCTTCTATGGAGTCCAAAAAATTATTTCACTGGGTTTTCCTCGAGTTTAGGGCTACTAGCTGTCTTTACAGCAACTTCCCGTTAGGTCACCCATCACCGGGGCACCGGCTCATTTAACTCATTTGCAATTCACTTCTTTTATTTTTCCTTAATTTTACTTAGTCTTAATTCAGTCAATTTATGCCTCCTTACTCTAGTTGGAGTGTAGTTCCAGTCATCCTGTCTGTCTGGACAGACAGGATGACTGGAACTACACTCATCCTGTCTGTCCGAACAAACATTAGTCGTCGGAACAGTAGAATGTACGGACTACCTAAAGTGAGGGCGTTACAATTCTCCCCCTCTAATAAAAATTTCGTCCTCGAAATTTACTCGGTGTAAATAGTCGAGGAACTGCACCTATCCTCTTTCATCTCATATACAGGGTCTATTATTACATATACTAAAATATTATAATAAGAAATATACCTCGGACAACATCTATCGGCTCTAGCTCCTCCTGTGCCTTCATAGCATATACACGAGGTGCTACTCGTGCCTCGGGTTGCTCAATCATCTCTGAAGCTGGTCTCTGTGTACCTATCACCTCTGGTCTCGCAGGTCGTCTACCCTCTAAGCTGCAGGGGCAGATCTCTCAGTTGTGGTGGGCTAGTGGGAACACTTCGGTGGGGACAATCCCGTAGGAAATTATCAGTAGCTCCGCATCGAAAGCATCCCCTGGGCAACAATCGGCACTCTCCTCGGTGCCTCCTCTCATAGTAGGTGCATAATGGTATAGAGGTAAATCCATCTACTGCGGTGTTTGGAGAGCTCCCCACTGACGCTCTAGACTGTCCTCCTCTCTGAGTAAACTGAGACCCCTGTCTCTGGCCCTGGCCCTGGGAAACCTTGGGCCTCTAACCCTCAAAAACTAGTGTACTGGACTGACCTTGTCCAGAATTCCTCTTTCGCTATCTATCTCTCCTAGACTGCTCCTCATTTCATACTTTCTCTACATTAAGTGATGCAGCCACTAGTCGGGAGAAATCCGTATACCCATGTGCCGTCACTATAATTCTGATATTATTGTTCAGTCCATCGTCGAACCTACGGCACCTCTCTGCCTCTATAGGCATTACCTCCTGTGCATATCTACCCAGCCTTACAAACTCCTTATCATACTCAGAGACCGTTAACTGTCTCTGCCTCAAGGTCAAAAACTCTCTCCTTCTAGCCTCTAAGTATATGTGACTAATATACTTCTTCTTGAACTCAGTCAAGAAGAAGTCCCAAGTAAGCTCCGTCGGTTGTACCGCTCTGGAAATTGCATCCCACCACTGATAGGCTTCCTCCTGTAGTAACGATAGAGCACACTCTAGCTGCTGCACTGGCGTGCAATGTAACTGCTTCCGCACTCTCTTAGTCCTCTCTAGCCAATGCTCAGTAGCAGATGGGTCATCTTCTTTCTTACCCATAAAGTCAATAGCCCCATACTTTCTTAACTTCTCTAGTGGAGACCGTTGTGTTGGCTGTGAGGTGGTTCTGGTAAACTGGCGGAGCATCTGAGTCATTTGCTCCAAAAACGCTTGCTACATTCTACCCGTTGTACCCTGGGATGACTCCTTTCTCCTGTCTCACCCCCTAACTGTGGACAGGTGCATGACTACCAATCTGCTCCTCCACTGGTCTGTAAGACCCTTCCTCTGAAGGATTGGACTCCATCAATGCTATAAAATAAACAAAGATTAGATCTGCATTAGTGTCACCTCGACTCCTAAATGAGGGCTCATGCATGTTATGCACACTTTATCTTTCTGTTTACCTATGCCTAGGAATGTCTAAACCTTTGCTCTAATACCAATAAATGTAACACCCCTCTCCCGTCTACAGTATAGCCGAGTAAGGCGTGCTACATTCAGTGCCAGAGCACCCTATCCTATCTTATAGTTTACAATATTAATTTAATATCCATTTAATTTTATTATCTCACTTGTAAAAAAAATTTTTTTATCCCATTTCATTCTTATGGAGACCCAGACAGAGTCCCCTCTGTTCTATTAGTGCATGGTAGGTTTCATGTTACCCGTTAAGACAATTCATATCCATTTCATCTATTCATTCATCATATCATTTCTCATGCTTATATCAATTTCAAGAAAATAAATTACATTTCATTCATATAAAGCTTACATATACAATAATTTACAATTTATGTACAATCCAAAATTATCTACATCCTTTAATTACATACATTACCAAATGTGCAAAATCTAATATGTACATGAGCCCTACCAAAATGACTGATGAGGCGATAACCCACACTGTAGCAATCTGGTCCAAGTCCAGTCTAGGCCCTACTGCTGCTGCTGCTCTCCAGTACCTACATGTGGTAAGAACCAACACGCTAAGCATAACGCTTAGTGATGCATAAATAAGGAAAAAAAATAACTAAACAATTTAAAATAATTATTTCACGTATAACCTTATAAATAAATATCAATTTTCATGTATTTAAAATCTTTTATATGTTTTCTAGAACTTTGGAAGTAAATAAGCTAATAGGGATCTTTTCTGTGCATATACCTTATATTCAGTCTTATAAAATTCATATTAATGATTTTCTCATGTACTTATTTATATTTATGGCTTATTGCTTTTATCTGTGCTCAAGTAACCTATGATAGACTATAAAGACTGGATACACGGGAGTATACTAGTTAGACATCCGTATGTCTACCCAGTATACAATGGTCATATCAGGCACAAGCCCATTGGGCAGGCATAAGCTAGTAATAATGAAAATTGGCACTATGGCCATCGGGCAAGCATGAAGCCAGTAGAACAATCATCTTAGACATATGTTGTCTATCAATGATTATCCCTGTAGGCAGTACTGCAATATGTAGTCCCTAATTGGTATACCAATCGATCCAAGCTATATAAATGAGTCTAGGTGTACTTTGGGCAAAATAATGTTATTTCATACTTTTATTTTCATTAATTCATGTCATTTTTATGCTTAACAAAGTATTCTATTTTATTTCATATCATATGCTAAGTTATTTTATGAACCTTTCTCAAGGTCTAGAATTTGGCAGTTTCTAGAATCTTTCTTTGTCTAATTAATTGGTCATGTTATAGTCATTTTTAGACCTAAGGTTCTTCATTAAAGTTGTTACCCTATGTCTTATAGTCACTTAAAAATTTTTATTACAATTTTTCAAGTTTTTTAGAATTAATTATGGCCAAATCACTGGCCTGGACTCATGTACCCTGTTCTACCAGGATTCATGTTCAGGTCAGAAACTTTGACTCCTATTTTAGGATTCTTATGTTCATAATTTGAGGACCAAGTCTAAAACAAGGTTGGAGCTCTGTTTCTTAGGGTTCCAGATCAATATGGCTTATCCTAATTAGAGCTTCCTAGTGGGAGATATGGCTAAATGAATGTTTTGGGGTTAAATGATCACTTAGGTAATTTCCAAAATTCATATACTAAATTAACCTAATAAATTGGCCTAGTTCCCTTAATTTCTGGATTTTGTTCAAAAGACCAATTTTGTAGATCTATGTCTTATAAAAATTTTGCCACTGGTTTCATTGAATTTGAGTTTTTGTAGACCAAGTTATGGCTATTTTACCAAAACTGATCGGGTGAGCTTTAGTCCAGGAAATTCTGGGCAGAATGGTGCAGGTCAGTTTGGTATCCTAACTTGAGTCAATAATTTCATTTGGTTAGAGGCATTTCTGGGCTTGGTTTTCTCAATTAAAGTTGTATTCCTATGTCTAATCTTTCCAATGGTATAAAATTCAGGTCATTTGGACCTGTATAGAGGGAGTTATGGCCAAATGAACACGTGGTCATTTTTATGGGTTCAGTGTTTGGATATCCGGATTGGAACAGTAAATTTACCAAGATTTTGACAGAATTTGTGTAGGGTTTCTTCATAAAAAATGGGGTATTTTGAGTGTAGTTTCATCTCCAATTGACCTCACACCAATTGGAGTCACACCACTTCAGTTATAACTCAAACAACACATTGGACTCATAGGTCCGAATTTCCTGCATAAGAGAAGCACTCCCAATATTCCATCCTCCTTACTCTCAACTACAATTTATCATTTATAACACTTCAAATGATCAACAAACAGTCTCAACAAGATCAATCTCAAGCCATAACACCAAGGTACAAAATTAATTTAAACCCTAACTCAAAATTTCTCAATAATCCTTTTTAATTTCTTTCAATTTTTACTTCCTTATGCATGCTTAACATAGTTTAAAAAGAAAGAAAGAGTTACATAGCACTAACCTCTTTGATCAATTCTTAAGCTTGTAGAAACTTTGGAATTTCCTCACTTTTTGATAATCAAAATGTTCCTCTTGATGTAGGGATAAATTTTCATGAAGGAAGTTTAGGGTTTTGGGGTGGAAAGCTTAGGGAAAATCAAGCTTTAAAGAAAAAAAATGGTGGATAGTGCTTTGGCTAGGGGGTTCAGCTGGTTTGGGAAGACAAAGTACAAAATTGTTTTGTCATTTTTGGTCTCATTTATCTCTTTTTATTGGTTCATTAATTGGTTGTCCAATGGTGATTGGTGGAGAGTTTATAATGACATCATTATGATGTCAAAATTCTGAGTTTTCTTTCATTTTCTTTTTCTTTTCTTGTCTACTGATTTTTAATTTAATTTTTATCACTTTTTATTCATATTTTATGTCATATAATTTATTTGTTTAACTGGACAAGTTGGCCAAAAATCTTCTCTGAAGACGAAATGACCAAAATGCCCTTCGTTTTGCTTAATAGACTAAAATTGTTTGTATCGATCTAAAAATTTTTCTTGGCATTCTAATGCCATCGAAACAGCAATGACTCTTCCTTGGAGTTCAAAAAATTATTTCACTGGGCTTTCCTCGGGTTTAGGGCTACTAGCTATTTTTATAGTAACTTCCCATTAGGTCACTCATCACCGAGGCACCAGCTCATTCAACTCATTTGCAATTCACTTCTTTTATTTTTTCTTAATTTTACTTAGTCTTTATTCAGTCAATTTGTGCCTCCTCACTCTAATTGGAGTGTAGTTCTAGTCATCTTTTCTGTCCAAACAAACATTAGTTGTCGGAATAGTAGAATGTACAGACTACCTAAAGTGAGGGCGTTACACTTTATGGACTTAATTATAAGTATGAGGGAGTTGTTTGAATGTGTTACTACATTAGAAAAACTCCTAGATTGGTTTTATGGACTGGAAAAAAAAAATTAAAAAAAAATAAAGATTCTATGCATGCAATAAAGAAAGGATAATATGTTTCTACCATTTAACATTTATTCTATTATATTTGTCAAAAGATTGAAGCTTTATTAATTACATTACAGAACAAGTGTTGTGGTTTTTTCAAATGGCATGATGCTTGATTCTCTAGATGGGCTGAGGTTGTGATTAATGAGCAAAGGAATGAGATTAAAATAATTGAAAATCAAATGCATTGAGTGTATGAGCAGATGAAAGAAGAAAAGGAGAAGCTCAAAGGATTAACTAGAGAGAGGAAGAATGTGTTCATATCACAAATTCGTAACTTGGACTGGGATCTGCTTGAAATGAAGAGAAGTTTGAAAATTGCTACCCAAGATGTATGCAGATTTAAGAAAGAGGTTATCTGAATGAAATCACTATTGATTGCTACATAGGTAATTGGGGTTGTTATTTTTTACATATTTTGTCAATCTAAAAGGAGGAATAGATCATGTTTTACTCAGGTTGAGGTAGTATTTTCCACAAGTGGCTTTTTTTTTTTTGTATTTTGCAGAACTGAGATAGGGGATATCAATGTATATTTTGATCGTATTTATGATAGTGGGTATGTTGAATCCATTGTGCGTTTTGTTTAATTATCCCAAATGCTGTACTTTTAGCCATGTAGTTTTCTAGTACTAAATTTAGGATACAATGAAAATAATCCCAGTGAATATAAGATAATTTAATGTTAACAATATAGTGAAATGCTTATCAGTATTTCCTAATAAATGTAGTGAAATTTGAATCAATGAATTGCAACTCCATTGAAATTTGAATCAATGAAATGCTTATTAGTATATGTCCTATAACATCGATGTTGAGAAAAATAATATTTGATCCTCAAGTCCCCACTTCTCGAATCCCTACCACCAAAGACTATCCATGGACAACCTTTTTTACATACAGCTCACACTCGATTAGGCTCACTCTTGACAAAGAGAATCTGAGCCCCTTTGTTTATAGCATACCTTATGCATGCTTCCTTGAGTTGAGTATTATTGGCAAACACCATGCCTAACACAAATTTAGATCTCTCACATTCTGGATCATACACAACTCTCTGTGACTTCCTCTGTCTAATGTCCACCTCCCCATCATCATTAGATAACTCCTCAACACTACCTTCATTTTCAGAATCATAATAATCAGTGTCATTACCAACAGGATCATTTTCCCCTTCCTTTACTTCTTCAACATCTGCTTCATCATTTTCCACTTCCATCTCATCACCCTTTAATTCCATATTAGTATCTTGGTGATCATTCTCCTCACTTTCATTATCAGATTGATTTGATTTCTTCCTATTATTTTTCTGTCTTTTCTTTTCTCTAGCTGAAATTAATTCTTCATCATCTAAGTTAGTATTACAATCAACATCCACAATGAAGTCTTCATTATTATCATCCATATCATCATTCTCATTTCCAATATCAAAATCTGTAGTTTCCCCTTAAATCTAAACACCAACATTTTCTCTATCCTTCCCATTGTGACTAGATGCATTTAAGGGTACATTAGTCAACCCATCCCTAATTAACTCACCTTCATCTATGCAATGCTCCAAAAAAAATCAACATTTTCATTCTTAACAATTAAAGTCAAAATATCCCTATCACTCTATCATTGTCCACAACTCTTAATCCAATCTCAAAATCATACCCAGGTTTTGCCTAATGTATGGTGGGTGCATTGTGGTAATTCAATTGTTCCACCATCCTCCTAATTCTCATATAATTTAGTTTGTCTAAATCATTGACATTAAACTCTTCTAACTTCCCATTTATATATCTTAACTTTGGATTCCTCACAAACACACCCCTATTGAATATTTTAACATTCACAGGAGCAGCCATATGACCTATGAACAAGTAAAAGATAAATTTGTATTCTGCTAAAAATAAATGAATTTGTGTGTAAGTCTGTTACATATGACCTATGAGTATATATATACTTGATATCAATTGCAATGCTATGAGAAAAGGTGTAAACAACTAACTATGGTAGTTACCCTATATTAGACTCTTCTCAATTTTAGAGAATGAGTGTATTGCAGTAATAAGAAAAGTAAAAAAAAATTACAATTTCCCACTAGTGTGGCTTTTACAACTACACTCAACTTCATTCAACAATTCTCATAGCTAGTAAGTCTGTTACATCAAACAATTTAGCCCATGGCAACTTGCTAGCATTGAATTTGAATTGATTACAATATAACAAATGAATGAATCATATTATATATTATGTCAAAATTAATTCATTACATTGTTTAAAAAAATCAAAACAATACAAAAAAAAAAAAAAGGAATCAAGGGCTTAAGAAAGATGTAAACACCCAATAATTCTCTCTTTTTGTGATTACCTTTGGAAATCAGTTCTCTTCACAAAGAGAGAATATCAAAGCCATCCCAATCAGTTCTCCTCCTCTAAACCCTAAACACACAATAATTTCAATACTACTCAAACCCCTTTTCCATTATTGTTTCTAATTTTTACCCAAATGTTAATCAACAACTCAAAGATAATTAAAAAAAAAAAAACTCATATAAAATTAGTTTAATCTTAACAATAAGTAACATGCTCAATAAGAAAATATTCATAAAAATCAGTAATCATGCACCAATGTCATAAGCACGATTTTGGATTAGTAGAAAGTATACCAGTTTTCGCATCAACTTCCCTCACGCAAACTCACTCAATCTCCCCTTTCGATTTTTTGACACTATGATTGCCCAAACAGAAAGCTTGAGGTTCTGAGAGAAAATATTTGCAAACTAGAATGCAGAATGGAGCAATTTTTCATAGATAGGAAGGATTGTTCTTCCCTTATTGTCGAATCCATCTAACCTCCCTATTGCCCTTCTTCTTCTTATTCTTCTTCTTACAATCAAGAATTTTTTATTCTTCATTAAGTACCCTTAAACCCTAATATGGCACATTAATTTCACTCGCCTGCATATTGTCAGAGAATGGACTTAAATATGCATAAATGGAAAGGTTTGGTTCAATTAGGACGAAAACTTGAAATTAAATAAATTTGGACATTCCCAAAAAGTTCAAGGGCAAACATAGACTTTCTTCCATTTATCTACAAAAGCCTTACACTTTTGTCTTTTCTATTTTCCTGCATGATATTTTAAAATCCTATAATAATTATAAATAATATAAATAAATATAATTGAAAACGTAGATAAGATGTTAGTTTTGAAATAGGAATTATAATAGGCTTGTGAATTGAATTTAATTTAATAATATTATTAAATATATAGTAATTATATTAAATATATAGGATATTCTTGTCTATTAATATATATATATATATATATATATATATATATATATATAAACTCAGAGATAAAAGGGAAATTATAAAGGATTATCATATGATTTCACACATTTTTCAAATAAGGTCATAAGGTTAACTTTTTTAACAAAAAAGTGCCTCGAAATTACATGTCTTTAGCAAAGAAAGGAAATTGACTAAATGTCATTAGAGTAAATTATAATTTAATACTTGAGGTTTAAATATACATATTAACCTCTATATTTTTTAAAATCACCTATTCAACCGTTAATATTTTAATAAACCTACATATTTATCCTTGAGTGAAAGTATATAAAAACGAAACGTCCAAATTATTTTTTTTTGTTAATTATAAAATTATATAATATAATAATAAATTTTCTAATTAATTTTTTTTAGTTCAAATATATAATATACCTAGAATATTGATAAAATAAAATGATAATATTATAATTGAATTAATAAATATTATAAAATATGGGACTATTTTATATTAAAATATAAATTTATTATTTTTTTATTATTTTTGATACAATTAAAGATTGGATGGACAATTAAATGAAGGGTCTAATCCGAAAATTTATTTAAATGTTAAGTGCTAAATAGATGAATTTTAAAAATACTGAAACTAATTTATATGTTTCACTAAATCTTAAAAATTAAATTATAATTTGTCCTAATTTTTAGTGGCCTTTAGGCAATTTTTTATCTTTGTTAACAACTTAAAATTCAAGGTATTTCTTTTATCACAACTTAACCTCAGAACTTCATTTGATAAAAATGTGTAATAAATTATAATAAATTATAACTTCCCTAAATATTTATCATATATATTGAGAAAAATAGATAGAAGCATACGACAGAATCAAAAGTTAGAGATTAACTGTATTTTTTAAAATATAAAAATTAAATTATTAATTTTATTAAAATATAAAGTCTAAATAATAATTTTACCCAGTAATTTCACTTCTGTTAACCTGTGGCCAGAGCTTCAAACCAGTAATGGGTTGGCCCAATACTATCCCTCTGCAACTTTGGAGGAGAATAGGAATGGACCTAACCAGCCCTTGCTTCCTGAGCTTCAGGAATAAGAAGAAAAACTCTCTTCTATTAAAAATTCAGCTAAAACCCCAGTTTCACTTGCAGCAAAGGAGATTTCTTGGTTACCATAATCTGCTCTTTCTGGGATTTCAAAAATGAGAGTGAAGAAGCAGAAACGCCATCGCAGGGCGGTCAGGTTCTACACAGCAAGTTTTGGGTTCAGGCAACCGTTTAAGATTCTCTGCGATGGGACACTTGTGCATAACCTTATAGTAAATCGCGTTGCACCCGCCGATAATGCTCTGTCCAACATCCTTGGTGGCTCCGTCAAGCTCTTCACCACCAGGTCTCCTTGCCTTCTTTTATGCTCGCTGCATTTCTTGAAATTCAAACCACATTTTTTTAATTGAATCTGGAGTTTTGCGCGTTTCTCTTTTGCTGGGTTTTGTAGTTGTGTTCTTGATGAGCTCAAAAGACTTGGTAATTTCTACTCTGAATCCCTCCAGGGAGCTCATAAACTCATGATTGCTAGGTAAAGCTCCTTTCTCTCTCTTAAAAGATTTGATCTTTGTGTGTCTGTAGATTTTTAGTTTTATATGTATTCTGTGGGTGGTAATTTCATTTTTCCTTGCTGGGTGCTGTAAATCAACTCCAATATCAGATGTGATCATGAGAATAAAAAGAGTGCCGAAGCTTGCATTGTGGAGATTCTTGGAGAAAATAACCCTGAGCATTTTTTTGTTGCTACCCAGGACTTTGATTTGAGGAAGAAGTTTAGGGAGGTTCGTTTATCTATTCTGTTGGGTGTCATATTTTATCTTCTTCTTTTCCCCACAATTTTCATATATTTTCACTAGTTTATGAATTGTTTTTCCATTATGGAGTTGGAGTTGCTCTGTATCATAATCATTAGGTTATCTTATACAATGGATGAGGATTGTCTACAAATATGTTTTTATTTTATTAGATGCTAACCATAGCAGAATCAGTTTCAACTGGAGAAGAAATTTGCCTAAAATTCTGGTCCATTTATTTTCGACTGTTTTGGGAGCTGACCTGGCCAAAATTAGTTATCTTGTCATGATTTATCACTCTGATTTAGATGAAGTCGGATACGGTGGACATTGTATGATATCATGTGCTAACCTATGTTTTGGTCTTAGTCATCTTTTAGAAGGTTAATTAGCAATGCTGCTCTAGTAAACTTGTGAATTAATCATCACACTTGTACCAAATAATAGCCAGTCTTACTCACTATGCCTTGATCTGCAACTGAATAGCAATTGATCCGTGTGATGTGCACACTAGTTAGAAAAACTTTTATTTTGTTGTAATCTTATTGAAATTTGAAAAATAACCTCATCTAACTAGAAATAACCCTTAGGATACCCAGAATATTATTGAAAATTCAGCTATTCTGCAGGTACCCAGTGTCCCTCTCATATTTGGTCTGAGAAATGCTCTTTTCCTTGAGCCACCATCTGCATTTCAGCATTAGTTTGTCAAAACTTCTGAAGAACAACGCTCACATGCAACTGAATTAGAATATAAAATCTTGAAAAAAAGGACCAAGAGCACATCAACAAACAAGGAAACTGGACATTCATATGATGACAATAAAGTTCCAGGAGAAATGCAGCCTGATATAAAGAAGCACAGTGCAAGGAGAATGGATGTCAAGGATCGACTGCAATTTAAAAGAAAGAGAGCTAAGGTATAATCCTTCCTCATCTTCCCATAATCCCATATACAGTCTTGAAATTTTCAGTGCCTCTGTAGTTGACTCTAAGTGAAAAAGGAAATTTAAGGTTAGAGACAAGAAATTTTCATTTTCAATAGTAATTACAACTTAGGGAGTTATTTGTCCATCTTGCTTGAATGCCTAATGGATGATATTAGAAATGACCATATCAGTTAGAGGGTACATGTTGCACATATTGGGGATAAGATGAGGGAGAGTCATGTTTAGTCTAGAACATCGAATGCCCTAGCACTGGAGTGATATAAGTTAGTGGTGGAAGGAGTGAGAAGGGAAAGAGGGAGATCTAAGTGGTGTGGAGGGAAGTAGTATTTTACAATTTTTGGATATTGATATGGAATTGGTTTCAAACAGAGCTAAATAGTGAAAATTTATTCATATAACCGATCTGCTAATCCTAACTAATTTGGAATTTAGGTTTAGTATTGTTGTTTGCTTAAATGCATAAAAAGGCTTCTCAAACAATTTTATGAAAATTTATAACTAACTAATAATTAAGGGAACATGTTGATGTAGAACATAATAGAACACTCAGAGGGGATGAGAAACAATTTTCAAATTTTGTATTTTTTTTAAGTATCTGTTGTCAAATTATCAATAATCTAAGTCTCTAATAAAATACCTAGATTATATAGGTATTTATAGTATACTACTAATCCAAATACTGTTACGGTTAGGAATCTTAAAATACTAAAATACTAAACCAATCTAACTATGAATACAAAAACAACTAGTAAATTCTAAACAATAAAATTCCTAAATAATTAGAATATTACTTGTAGACAACATACTTTGTTTGGGTATTTTTTGTAAAAAAGAAAAATTTCAATTTCATTTCCTTCTCCATTTTATTTCGAATTTTAATTGAATTCTTAATTTTAATTTTAATTTTAAAATGGGCTTTTGATTTTAGTTATCAAATTTAATCAAATTTCAATTTTTAACTTTTACTTTTGACTTTAATCAATCCTTTTTTTTTTTTTAATCTCAACCTTTAATTAGATTCTAATCTTAATTTCACTTTCAATTTCAACTTAATTTTAATTTTATTTCCAAAAAAAAAAAAAAACCACCCTCTTTATTGCAATTTTAATCTCAGCCTTCAATTTTTGGGTTTAAGTCTTTAGCCATTAGATATATAGTTTTTTTTTCTAAGAAAATAAAAGACAAACATTATACTAAATTAAATCATAGCCATTGATTTCTTAGGGTTAGAACTTTGGAATAGGAGTTTATTAAAGTAATTTTGTACATCCAAATACTAGCCTTTCATTTAAACCCTTGGATTTAGGGCTTATAAAACAACAAAAAACAAAATTAGTACCTTTTAATCATAGCCCTTCTTTTTTATTCAAATTAATTACTACCATTAGATTTAGGGTTTCTCATAAGAGACAAAAATGGTATTTGTTTGAATCTAGGCCATTAATTGTCTTAAAAGTTTTACCTAGCTATTAGATTTGATTTTCTCCAAAATTAAAACAAAACAAAAAAATATATATGTTTCAATAAATCTCGACTTTCCATTTGCATCAAATTTAATTTGAGCCCTTAGATTTAGGGTTTATAAAAGTGATGAGGACAAATTGGTGCAAATTGATCCTAGCAATTAATTTTCGAAGGCTTAATTTTCACCAATAGATTAGAAATTTGTTAAACTAATAAAAGCAAAATTTGGTACAATTTAATCCTAGCCATTAATTTTTGTGAGGTCTTTTTTTAGCCATTGGATAAAAAAGAGATAAAACAAATTTGTCCTACTTGATCTACACCCTTCAATTTTACCCTCAAATCTTAGCCATTAAAATTAGGGCTTTGAGTTGTTATAAATACCCTATTGTTTTTACTATGAAAGGAGGCAATTTTGGGGAACGTCTTTGGAGAAAGCGGAAATTTGAGGAAAAAATAGAAAAAGAAAAAAAAATATTGAATTTTTGCTAAACAACATTTTCTAGGTCTCTGTTGCCATCTTCTCCAAAGAGAACCAGGTCCTCATTTCTTACTGAGAATCACATGAAGACAGCCTCCGCACGAACCCACCTCTCCTTGCCCATAAACATGGAGTCAAAATTCACTCTAAGGATGTTACTCTCCCTATAGTGAGATATTTATGTGTTCCTACACTGTCATTTTTTAAATTCCAAGCACACATAAGGAACCGATATTATAATTTAAACACCAATTAAGGTATTAATATTGTTTTATTATGAACAAATTTTTAAATCTACCTACTCTATTTAGGGATGATTGTAGGGTGTCTAACACCTCCCCACACCTATGAGGACCCTGAAACCTAGGATTTTGAAATAGAAGTAGTAAACATTTTTTTTTTAAAATAAAAGGCGTTCTTTGATTTCTCTCAAAATTAGAGTGGCGACTCCTCGGTGAAAATTGCCTGGCAGCCACGAAAACATTTGCGACATTATTTTCTAATTAAATTTCTTAAATAATAGAAATCTAAACTTCCTAATTTTATAGTGAAAAATTAAATCAACATAATTCCTAAATTTGGTTTTCCTTGACTGCATCACATGTTAATTAAGAATGTTACTTGAGGAAATGACTCTGCATCTTACATTGTAGAATGTGCCTATTGCTTATGCTACCTGTAAAATTATAGTCCTTTCCTACATGATGGTTTGTATAATTATTTCATGTGCCTTTTTTCTTTTTATGATGAATAACATACAGTGGTGGATGGTGTTGGCAATACTGATGTATTATTAGGTTCTGAAACAGTGGGATAGGTAGTTGAGTACAATTAAGATTATGACATGTACATGGTTGCATGTTATTCGTTCCTTTGCTATCTACTTTAAGAGGTTCTCCACTCTCACATGGTTAATTATGTATCTTAACTTTTCCAGGCACCAAATCCACTTTAATGCAAGAAGAAAAAGAAGGATGTAAACCCAAAGCCCTCCTCAGAGAAGGTTAATATAATTTTGATTTTGCAAGTTGTTATGTTGAAAAATGGTTGGTATTATTTAGTGTCAAATGATAGCATATTAGTTTAGAGATCATAGTGCTGTTAGAGATCATAGTGCAGTTTTAATGTCCTTAAAATCCAATACAAGATCATCTTTGGAATAAGAATCTAAATTATCCGTGGACCGTGACAGATGACTGTTAAAATACCGAAGATTGCTAGAAAGGAAAATTGATCGAGTTGGGGTGGGTGAGCATTGATCGAGTTGGTGTGGGTGAGCATTATTCGGTTTGAACCAAATAAATCGAATCGAACTATCTTAATTCGGTAATTCGATTTAGTTTTGAAGACAATTCGGTTCGATTTCGCATTTTAAGAATTTTGATTATTTTAGTTCGGTTTGATTAGGTTTTAGAGAGAAAAAAAATCAATTGAATCGAACTGAATCGAATTACTTTATTGATTTTTAAATTGATTTATTTTTATAGGGAATTTATGAATTATATATATATATATATATTGTTTAATTTCATTGATTAATGGTTATTAAGTTTAAACCAATATTAAAATCAGACTAAATAATTTGAAAATCAAATCTAAATTAAAAAATTCATCTAAACTAAAAACCAATTGATTCAAATCGAACCGAACCGAAATAGAGTGGTTTGGTTTGATTTTTCATTCATTTTAGTTCGGTTCGGTTTTTAAGATATAGTAATTTAGTTAATTTGGTTTTGATGATTCGGTTCGGTTCAGTTTGAACATAATACTCAGCCTTAGGTTTGGGGCGAGTCGGGAACTTTTGTCATCCCTAGTTCTGAAAGCACAGGATGAATTTGGTGATTGCTGATATGATTGTGATGGTTCAAAAACACGATATCAGAAAAGCTGGATTTGGCGTTCTAGTAAATTTTGGATTGATACTGCAAGACATAGTGAGCGAGTAGTGATGGCTAAATATCAGTATACATGTGCTGCATTTTCTCGAGTTGAAATGGTACTCTTTATGTTGCTAAAATCTGGGTGCTTCTGCACAGGAATATAATGCTGCTGACAATGCTAAGAGAAGTAGGAGCAGGAAAAGAAACAGATCGCATAAAGGTAAAAATCCAGCGGAGATGGACAGCAAGTAGAGTACTTATACCAATTGGTCGAGCTTATGAAATGGATATGCATTAAATTGGTTAATTTGATGCAATATAAAGCCTAATTGTCACATGTGATGTGAAAGATGAAATTTTATTTTCATATTAAATTAGAATAGGATAATATTTTTTTTAAAAAAAGGTAATGGTTGTGCACTTTTTCGGATTTTTTTTTTTTAACAAAAAGATACCATGTAGTTATCACAGTTAGCAATTGAGGATAAATAATTAAATTCATTTATTGATAAATTATTTAATTTTTTTCATTTGTATATTTTCAGTCTTAGCTAATTTATTTAATTTTACTATTTTTTAATAATTTCAATAATTTTATTAATTTTAACAAATTTTTTTTCTGATAAAAAGTATAATAATTAAATAATATATTAAATATTGTTATAATTTTAATTATTTTTCTCTTTCTATTACTTTTTTAATTCACATCTTTTTAAATATTTTATTTCAAATTTAAGGTTTAACAAATGAAAAAAAAAATTCAAATGTTTGAACATAAAATATTAATAAATAATATAATCAAAATAAATTAAATTATAACCTTCTAAACAATGAAATTATCAATCAAATAATATTTTTATTTGAGAATAATTATCAAAATAATTATCTAATATTAACAATGTTGGTAAATATTTAAATTATTTTTATCATTTAAATCATCTAATTAAGATTATTGTTAAAATGGAGAATAATGTGAAAATTTATAATTAAATTAATAAAATTAAAAAGTTTTGCTAAAATTAAAAAATTTATAGATGTTTAGATTTTTTTTAATAATTTAATCATATAAAAATGATATTTTTCTATTATATATAAAAATAGGAAGGGAAAGAAAACATTGGAATTGTCAAAATATCCATAATAATTTAGGATTTATTTATTTTTTATATTTTTTAACATTTAATGCATTTAAAAAATAAGATAATAAAGAGAAAAATAAATTATTTTTAAAAAATAATGACTTTCTATTTTAAAAGAAAAAGTAAATTTTTAAATTTTAACAATCATATTAAAATGTAAAAATATTTATGTAGATATGGATACATATTATTAATTTAATATTATAATTAAATAATAAAAAATATTTTAATTATTTTTTTAAAATAAATGAAGTTTTAATATTATAATAATAAAGAACTAAATTTTATTGACTATTAAAATTAATTTATTTGAAAATTTTATAATAATAATAATAAAATGGATCTCAGTGTAAAAATAAAAATAAAAATAAAAATAAAAAGAGGGGATGGGAAATAGTTTGGGTATATAAGCGGGACGCTAGGGTTGTACGAAGTGCATTTGCAGAGGTTGACGGAGGAAGAGAGACGCCGCTCCCTCTAGGGTTCTTGTAGGGTTGAGGAAAATGAAGACTATACTTTCATCTGAAACTATGGACATCCCCGATGGGGTTAAGATCAAGATCAACGCCAAGGTCATAGAGGTGGAAGGTCCTCGAGGCAAGCTCACCCGCAACTTCAAACATTTGAACCTTGATTTCCATCTCATCAAGGATGAAGCTACCGGAAAACGAAAACTCAAGATAGAAGCTTGGTTCGGCTCCCGAAAGACCAGCGCCGCCATCCGCACCGCCCTCAGTCACGTTGAGAATCTCATTACCGGTGTCACTAAGGGCTATCGCTACAAGATGCGATTTGTCTATGCTCACTTCCCTATCAACGCCTCCATCACTAACTCCAACACTGCCATTGAGATTCGCAACTTCCTTGGCGAGAAAAGGGTATCTCTCTTTTATCCTATTAATTTCTCTTTCAATCTAAAAATGCTCGGAAATGTTTTATCTATTTAGGATGGGATACATTTGATATGCTTAAGAGTGCCTGTCTCTTGATTAAATAATTAAGGAGTAGCCATTGAAATTAATTTTTAATTGTTTGTGGCTATGACTGATTTTGAGATAGCGGAATTTATTTTATATATAGACTATTGTGTTATTCATAAGATGTGTTTATAGTGAATTGAATTCAAAATCTCATTCATATCTTGAAATATATAATGTTTTAGCATGTAATTCAAAAATACTAACCAATAGAAATTCGTCTATTCTATTTTGATGTGATCATTACTCAAGATTGAGGATTATTTCAATGTATCAGCAGGGTATTTTAAAGCAGAAAGGGAAATTGATGACTTGGTATTTGTTAGTTGATAATATATTTATTACAGAATGATTTGGGTTATTATTTATAATGCTGGGTTCCTTCAGGTCAGGAAAGTTGATATGCTTGAAGGTGTAACTGTTGTTCGGTCTGACAAGGTTAAGGATGAGCTTGTATTGGATGGCAATGATATTGAACTGGTTTCTAGGTCTGCTGCCTTGATAAACCAGGTATCCTCTGTGTGTGTGTGTGTGTTGAATGCACCTTGGTTGTGTAGTGTATTACTGGGTATGTATAGATGATGAAGATGCATACCCACTGACATAATTTTTTTTTTTCATTATTATGACTGCTATACATTTTTTGTTTGGACAGAAATGCCATGTTAAGAACAAAGATATCAGGAAATTCCTTGATGGTATCTATGTCAGCGAGAAAGGGACTGTTGTTGAAGAAGATTGAGAAGACTAGATTTTGTTTTCTATGCGATTTTTATGTTTATTTTTCCCTTGTTATGAGAGATATCTTTTTGTTTGATCTTATTATTCCAAAAAATTTTTATTGTAGAACTTTGGATATCTATGACAGTGGGTTAGTTTTAGTTGGAATTGATACACCCTATATTTTAATTTTTTTGCTGTTTGTCTCGTGAGAATTTAAAAGAAGTTGTCAGCCATTTGAAAATTTTTATGCATCTTATTCTGTTGGTTGTTTTTTATTTGTTGTTTCTTTTATTTATTTATTTTTTTCCTTCTGGCGTCGGTTTGATTGGGATGCACATGCCTGTCTGTTGGATTGAATTAGTTGATTGTGCCGATTTCAAAACCTTAGAACCTCACTCTCCTTTGCCTAACATGAATCCAAAACCTGCTGAAAGCATCCCCTGTAACGAATTCTCAATGCCTCGCCTGATTTTATGCATCTTCTTCCGTTGTTGTTTTTTTTTGGCAGTTTCTTTTGTTCTCTCTCTGGTTGTGTGAATTTTTTGGTTAAAATTTTTGTGCTGGTAAGAATGGTCCCTGGTTATTCTTTTTCCCCTGTTTAACTGTTAACACTCAAAATTCTATATTGTTTTCTTGGACTTTATAATTAAAATTTCTATAGAGATTATATCCTTCAAATTTTCAATATTTTTATTTAATTGCCTTTTGATTGAATCAAATAAGTTTAGTTGAAGCTTTGATCTTTGATTGGGTATTTGAAAGTTGGCATTACTGTGTGAATTTGTGATGCACTGGACATGATTCCCTTGATACTTTCCCATCCTCTATTAGTTCCGTGTTTGATGTTGGGATTTAGTTTATTAATGTGGCGCTCATGTGGAAAGTATAATTAATTTAAATCAGAATGCAAAAGTTGTAGGTGTGCAAATAGTTGAATTTCTGTCAGCTCCTGTGAAGTAGGAAGCCATACCTTTATTTGTGCTTAAATTTCTAGAATGTTTGAATGCATAAGAAGCGTGGTTTCTCAGTGTTCAGTATGAGAGGGTGTTTGGTTTAATTACATACTTTTTTTAACTTTTGACTTGAAATATATTTTTTAATTTATGAATTAAATTAAAAATAAGTATTTAATTATTTAGTAAAATTACTTAATAATAACTTTAAATGAGTTTAAATGTTTGGTTAAAATGTGCTTAAAAGTAATTTAATAAAAAGAATATGTAATTAAGTGTTATAAATGTTGTTATAATTGTTAAAATAAGGATGATATTGATATTTTTAAAAATTATTAGGATAATATAGTTTTTTATTTGATTAAATAATAGCTTTAAGATAAGTAGATAAAGTTTCATTATGACTTTTGACTTATAATCTAAACTAAATACCCCCTTTAAATAGCAAGATTGGTTCGCTTGAACAATACTGCACTGTGAGCTACTTTAAATTTAAATTCTATTGTTGTTGTCATTGGAAATCTAACGAAATTCGCTATGCATTTGATATGTGAAGAAACATTGATGTCTAGTGAGAAACTCTGAAAATGACAACTTTTGGCATCAGAACTTGATGGAAATTGAAAACTTCATTAGGTATTTACTTGTAGAAATGGATATGAAAGATGCATTGTATGACTTAGAATGGTTTACAGATGTTGGTGGATTTGGTTTTTAATTATGAGTTAATTATAATTTCGTCCCTGTAGAGAATGGTAATATTACTGACTCCACATTTTGAATCTGATTAACAGGTCTTTAAATTTTAGTTCAGTTAGTAATTTAGTTCTTTTGATAATATTTATGGAGTATTCTATTCGTAAAAGAGAATAAAATTAATCAAAATCTTAAATTGTGAATATTGAGTCCAAAACTATTTTCCCTTGGATTATTTATTATTTTATTTTAATAATATAACTCAATATTTTTTTATATTTTTTAAATTATGCTATTTTCTTAATTATAGTAAATGCAATCTAAATTTATATTAAAATTTTGAATAATTATATACATATTTAACTAGTTATAGATTGTGTTATTGATGGATAAACTTTTTGGAGTGATATCTTTAGGGTATGGTTTTCCTTGTTAGTGCTTACCTTTTTCTTGGCAATGCTTACCGTACCAATTTGACAACAAAAGTTATGCGCAGCTGAGTCTTCACAAGCCAAGGAAGTGTACTTGCAATCAGAGAAATATTAAAGGATAATCCTAACTCTGGCTAGGAATTAACTATGATGCTAAAGTTAGAACTCTCTATGATTGTAGTTCATCAAAATCATAATGTCTACATATATTGACTGATGATCTATTTATATTTGTGAATGTTTAATTTGGATTAGAATCTGTATTCTAGTCATCTTGAGTTATATATGAATATGGAGAAAGTTTTGTAATAAAATTCTGTTGTGACTAGGATTTGCCAAGTCCTAGCTTGGGCGCTAACTCGACCTCAATAGTCGGATGTGTCTTTGGCATTCGAAGCCGACTCCCATATGTTATCAGGACCCCAAGCATCTTACCAAATCAAAGCGTTGGCATCATCTCCTATGTTATGATGAGCGCTTTTCAAAAGAAGCTCATGGCCTGGCAATAAATTCCAAATGCAACAACTGTTTCTAACCTTTTGAACCTGAAAGAAAGTAGAGGCTAGAAAATACAATCCATTTATAAGCAGCTATTTAGATTATGAAAAAAAGATATGGGGAATTTTAACATTGCCATGGCATAGGAGGGAATTGCATTGAGCACTCAATGTAATGGAGTCTAAAGCCTGAATTTTATACTTTCCCCGTAAAGAGGGCAGGCTAAGTAAAATACTAGCGGAGTTCATCTTTTTCATATTCAATATTTGATAAATTGTGACTTAACTAGAAGAGGATATCGATTTGCTAAATAGAATGTTGGATTTATGATAGCTTATATGGTACCTCCCAGCCTTGTTGGACGTCCCAAGAATCTTTTTAATAGTTTGTGCTTCATCCTTGGACTTGTGATAGTTTACATAAAGCCTTTGATACCAAAAGGAACATGTACAGTGATAGTAGGTCTCCCTATCGCAGACCACTAGCAGGAAAGAAAGGTTATGATGGAGCATCGTTAATAATTGAAGAGAATGATGTCGGAAGATGGTTTTGTCTCACATCGAGTGGGAATGAAAGAACTCTAAAAAGCTTCCATAAATTCCATCCAAACATACAGTTAATTTCCACATCTAACACTGGTGATAATAACCTAACATTCATCAAAGGGGTTACTACCTAAGGAATCATGCCTTGCTAATTGAACTCGCTTGAAGGACTTTAAGATGGATGACTTGAAGGCTTGTTCTTCCTCTAACCAATTCCTATTTTCATCTTTGATTCTGATCCTCCTTGCGACCAGCAAATACGATTGTTACTTCCTGTGAACCTCGGCTATCTTCCATATATGCTTCTGCTGGTCAATTAATCTAGACTCTTTCTCTGCAAGAAGGGGTGGGAGAATCCATGGATAAAAAGTTTAGCTGGTATGTAAGGTTTTTAATATGCTGAGAGCTGGCTTGAAAGCGTTGTTAGTTCCATCTGGACAACTCAGCCCCGCATGCTTTTAATTTTCGAACTGTAAAGAACATCTGAGACCCTGTTCATCCAGCCCTTCCCTAAGATTTGGCCACGCACCCGATTATCTAGCCACATAGCTTCGAACTTGAATAAACGTTTTGCCCATTTGGTGGAAATATCTGGAAGCAGAACCATGGGACGATGATCAGACCCAACTTGGAGCTCGAACGTACTGCCTTTGAAAACATTTCACCACACTCAACATCAGCTAAGGCTCGTTCAAGCTTCTCTACTACAGCTGATTGACCAGCTTGCCTGTTGGTCCAAGTGAACTAGGAAAGTCACTGAAAAAACACCAAACAACAAAATTCACCATTCTAAATTTAGACAAGTTATTTCCAGTGGCAACAGAGTAATGAAGCGAGGAAAAACAATAAACTGGATGGACAGATCTAACCCCAACCCTTCGTTAACATTATATTGAGACAAATTCATATCTTGATCTTCGAGCACAACCAATGCTGAAGCATTAAGAAGTCTACCAATTTACAAATACTTTTATCAGGGATTACATTTAGCTAACCCCATTAAACTAAGGTAATTCACTTTCCATCGATGAAGTACATGTGATTGAAGGCAATTTTGGCAGTTTTCAGCATCTTGATCTCTTCATGAGCAATTTGTGTCATAACTCGCAAGTCCTAGCAACTCTGGACCTTCTAGTCGAGGATTATTCTCAAAGCTACAATAGTGGAACAAAATTAAAAGGTTATTTCCTTTGCCTACAGGAAAATATTAGCAGATTTTGGTGAATGCCTTCACCGCTATCAAAATATTCATGAAACTAACATGTCACCAAACTTGAATAAATGCAAACAAGGAAAAGGGAACATGTAAAAACAAAATATCTTCTTTAAGTTTCACAAATAATAATAATAATAATAATAATAATAATAATAATAACAGGGATTTAGACACTAGAGTTCTTAAGAAGATCTAAAATTTATTAATCTCCCCCAAAGCTGACAATTTGCATGAATAATACAAGAGGTCTAACAGTTCCAATATAATTCATATGCAAGTATAGAAACCCAAGCATAATAAAGAAACATAAGGACAATATGCATGCATAAAAATCCAAGCAGAATAAAGTTGTTACACATAAAGAATACAAATACTATTAAAAATCATAAAGAAACACAATATCAGAAGACTTTTAGGGAAAAAAAAGGTGGATGATCAGAAAAATCTAGAAGGATAATAAAGCAAAGTCACATTACTAATGACCATTTAACTCAAACAAGTCCATTATATTGCCACAGGTAATACAGACGCCAAATAACTTGAAAACAACTAATAGAGATCTGACAAAATATGGGGATCTGCAAAGAGGAAGTTCTGAAATAGATTTTTATGTGTTTTAACTTACAAACCATCCTCAACAGAATCCCAATTTCAGAATATTACGTACAGTTCATTAACAGAAATCTAAAAAATCTAACATTCGAAATAACTATATATAATTAAACTAATTGTTAGATAACCAAAAAACTACATCTCTCACTAGTAAAGAGCTTTACATTCTCAGCAACTTAACACTGCAAAGTACAAACTTGGAATATCTAAAGGCCTAATTGTGTAGATCAGAGATTGCCCTAGGCTGATTTTAGTAAAAGGTACGATTATAAGTGCTGGTTTATATAAATCTGAATATAAAAACAATGGCAACAACAAAAAAAAAATGGAAGCGCATCCTCACAGGGGTCTGTGACCATCAAAGTAGGTTTTTGAAAATCTTAATCTAACTCACTTCCCATACCAGTTGATAAATCTTTGAAGTATCTAGGACACGCATTTGTTCCACATTCTCAGGTGGCAACCCATCTCAATGATATCAATAGTTCTTCATCCTTAAACTTCTGTCATTCTTACAGACATGGTTCTTCGATTACAGGTGGCACTAGCCACTGTAAAGCAAATCTAAAATCCAAAACCAGATTTTATTTTAGAAAAGCAAATCTATATGATTTTCCATTTTCCATCACTTCATGCCTCTTGAGATTCACATCCAACAGACCAGAGAATCACATGGTGCCAGAAGTTAAAATGCTTCAGTCATTCTTCCCTTCCTTTCAAGATGTGCTATTATATCACTTGACTTAAGTAGTCTTCCAAACTTGGGGGCTGATAAAATATGCAGAACAGTTGCATTTGGCTGTTATACTAGATAGCAAATTCGAACTATTCAACATCCAATTTAACTAGGTTGTTAAAAAGCTTAATAACTAGCTGCAGGAGCTAAAGATTAAAGATCAAATGACTGCTTAATGCCCTCAAGACTAAAAGACAGCTGCTTGCACATTTATTTTCTGATATTTTATAACTTACTAATGGTAGAGAGTAATATCCAGGGCTTTGAAACTAGTCCAGAAAAGTACAAACAACAAAAACATCCACAACTTTAGATGAGTAAATAAAAGAAAAAACCTACTTGTTCAAAGGTACATGCTCAAATGGCCCGCTGGTGGGAATTGTTCCACATATATCATTGTTTGAGACATCCCTGGAAAAAGATGCCAAACTTAGAATGAAGACAATTCAACAAAATAAATGGTGAATGTATGATCATTTAGAAAATTTTTTTTCTTTAAGAAAGGTGGGGGGAGGGGACAAAGTAAACACTTAGTTACTTACACAACTTTGAGGCTTGAAATACCTACAAGTTCCCTTGGGATTGGTCCAGTTAGTCGATTGCCATTAAGACGTCTGTCAACAGAAAGTTAATGAATGGGCTAGAAGCCATATATTGCACTATGACAGGAACTAGTTACAAGAGGTGCCCCATGCAAGGCAGACATTAACTTAAATATGTTATTGTAACAAACTTTTAATCAACGTTCAATTTCAGTGACAGCCAACTGAACAGGAAAGAGAAGTAGCTTATCAACCATACCAAGAAAAAGTAAATTCACTTGGCACCATAATTTGAGGACCTTGGATGATTATGCTATTGACACCATTTTTAATTCTCCAAATTAACAAGTGAATTTAGGAAGCAAATTCACTGAATTTTCCAAACCAATAGGGAAAAATGCATTAAAGTTAGAGTAGCATCAACTCACAAAAAGACAAGGGACTTCAATTTCCCCAGAGAAGTAGGAATGATCCCTGAGATGTTGTTGTTGTACAAATCCAAGCTCACAAGGTTCCTCAAGTTACCAAGCTCACTAGGGATGCTTCCTTGAATATTGTTTTTATAGACTTCCCTACATCATGAAGGATCAAAAAGGTACTAAAGTTAATAATCCAAATCTGAATTTCAAAAGAAATTGAATCTACTATAGTAACTCAAACATGACTGCATATCCTAAACAAGTCATAATATCTGAATATAAACAAATCAAATAAGAAATCATGCCAATCAATTATAGATATTATAGGGAGAAAACAGAAAGGAGAAACATACAGATATTGCAGGTGTTCTAGCTTCCCAAGTTCACGTACTAGATGTCCAGATAAGTTTGAGTTCCCTAAATCCCTGTAGAAAATATGAGATCGAAGAAATGTGACCACATAACACAAATGGTCTTTTCAAATAAAGAAGGTGAAACGCCATAATAGGCACAAGAAGAATACAAATTCTATATTAGCCTACCAAGTAGTTGAATGGCTGTCTAAATTCGATAAACCACAAGCTATGGCCAGATAAAGCAATATGTTTTAAAAGCACTAATGCCAGTTTGTGGTATAAAATAATACTAGTAATAATAAATTATAAAGTGGGATAAGATGATTTTGGTTGCAAGTCTACGATTCAAGAGCACATATGGATAGAAGCTAATCATCCCATCAACCCAATTCCCCCAACTACAGCAAATAAAAACTAAGCAAATAGTTGCTAGACTCGCTGCTGCATTAATTCTGAACGAACTCGGGAATTTTGATTTCAAACAGAATCCTATAAGAGGGAAAATTGACGTTAAGTTTTCTAGCAACCCAATTGAATCAAACACTTCAAACATGTGCAAAAAAGGCTAATTAGTAGAGGCAAAAAACAGAAAATCAAAAAAGGAAAGAGCAAAAAATTCAAATACAAGAAGCAATCAGGCTCAAACTTAAGCACCAAACCACCTATTCCGAGCACAGTGGATCCAAATCAAAGCTCAAAGGGGCGTGCATATAGATAAAAATAGAGGAAGGAGTGGAGTTGAAGTACACTCGAGTAACATGATTATCCTGGTTGCAGGTGATGTGAAACCAAGTACAGGGGTTGACAAGGGTCGGATCCCAGCTCTGGAGGACATTATCCGGATCCGACAAGCTCTTCCTGAGGGTGTAAAGAGCGTCTCCTTCGGAGTTACCATTCGCTACGGAAACTAGGGTTACAGTAAGTGTCACGGTCAGAGAAGCTGAGAGAGTCCACGGCCAGGACGCTGCCGCCATGGTTGACGACTGAATTGAGGGAGTCAGTGGGGTGCGGTGCCTTCTAGGGTTGGGTCCGTTGGTGTTCTTGTAAAAGAAAGAGTTTAGGTTTCGCAGAAAGAGAGAGAGAGAGAGAGAGAGAGAGAGAGAGAGGAAGATGGTCAACAAGAATCTGAAGAGGGAGGGATGATCGGCTTTGGAAATATCAGAACAAAACAAGGGGCATGGGCCTCGTTTGATCCTTTCTTTACAAGTAAGCTTATATATATATATATCATTTTTTCTCTTTTTTTTATTATTATTATTGAATTTTTCTTTCCCATGGTGATTCACCATGAATTAAATTTGTTGTTTTGAATTTTTTAAAAGGAAAAATGGTTCGAAAATGAACATTGTTGCGTTGACGAAGTGAAGTGCAAGTGATACTCAAAGGAGATGCTTTATTGTTTGTATTTTTTGACTTTCTTTTTAATTTTGTGTCTAATTTAGAATTGAGTGTTTATTATTATATTAAAAATTTATATTATTATTAAAATCACAACTCTAACTTTTTTTAATATTAGCGTTATGAATCGAAAGAATCTAAATATAATATTAACTTATTAAATAATTTCTATCCAATGCCAAAATAGTAAGTTGAGTTTTAAGGAGGAGGGACTAGTCAAGTCAAATGACAAAAATTAAAAGAAATATAAGATTTGGTGTTGGGAGTTTTTTGTTTTTTAAGGAAATGGTAAATGTATGACTATTACATGGAAATGGAGAGCTAAAATTTCGCTTTTCTTTTTTTAATTCTCGATAATTAGAATTTTTTCTTTCATTTCCTGTAAGGTAAAGGTAGCTGGATTCTCAATCACGAAGAAAGAGAAGAAAGGGATGTGATTGCTTATTAACCATTAAAAAGAGAGAGTATATTTTATTCTTCTTTGTAAAAGATAAATAATTTTTCAATCTAATAAAAAAATTAAATTGTGAAAGATTTAATTGATTATAAATAAAAAATTAAGACTTATTTGACTATCAAATTGAAATAAATAGGTTAATTTTAACTTTTTAAAATTAAAATAGACAATCATCCAATTAAGTGATAGCACATAATTAAAATTAGATTTAATTAAGCTAAAATTAAAATATAAAAATTTAATTGATCCTAATTAAAATTTATAGGACTTATATGATTATAATTTTTTTTTAAGAACAAAAATCAGGATTGATTAATAATTAAAGGTTAGAAAGGGAAAAAAAAAAAAAATAGCCCTCCCTTAGATAAACACTACATGAAGCCTAATGTGTTCAATTGCATTGGGCCTCTCGCAATTTCGCAAAACTAGGATCAAAGCAATCTTTTGAAGTAAAAAAAAAATTAAAAAAAAAACTTTTTAATTCAATAAATTTATTAATTTTTTTTAAGTGTCTCTCAATTTCAGAGTTTGTTATATTTTTATTCTTTATTTTTATTTTGTTACCAAAAATCCCTCAACTTAATAAAATATTATGTAAAAGTCTTTCAACTTAAAAGATTATTACATAAAAATATCTTATGCTAGAATCTCATCATTATCTCTGACTAATATGATACATCCTAATGTTACGCTATAAAATGAAAAAATAAAAAAATAAAAAAACTAAAGTGTCATATATGAAATTTATATTAGTTTCTCTTACTACTTTTACCTCATATCTGTTAATCCTATTTAAAAATTAAAAAATTATTTTCTTACTTAATTAGGGATTCTATAATCATACAACTCAAAATACCCATAGTTTCCCTCCGCAATTTCATCATAAATAAGATATATTTAGTATACAATTTATTCCACTCAAAAAAATTTCAGTTTTAAAATTAGAAAACCTATTTAATATACCTACTCTATATTTTTTGCTCCTAAAAAATTCTTCAAACCTGTTTGGCAATGAGTTTCAGAGGTTAAAAAGCATTTTTTTAGAAAAAAATGATATAAAAAAAATCAATTTGAAAAAATTATTTCGCCATTTTAGTGTTCTAATGCTAAAACATATTCAATTTATTTTTAAATCAAATTTTAATACTCTATAACTAATATATTTTAGAAAGTTTTTTTTTTCAATAGCAATTCTAACAATAATACCAAACAAACTTGACCTTTTTATTTTACAGTGTAATATTGTCATATATCAAATTAATTAGAGATATGATGAAATTTTGGCATGAACGACTTTTATGTAATATTTTATAAGTCGAGAGACTTTATGGTAAGAAAATAAAGATGAGGGATGAAAAGGTAACAAACTCTAAAGTTGAAAAACGGTTGGTAAAAATTAGCTCAACAAATTTAGTGGGTACCTTTTTTATATATATAGTTTCTTTTGGAATAAATCAATTTTAATTAATTGAATTCTCATAAAATTATGTTTGATTTTTATTTATTTTAAAATTAAAAAAATTAAGTTAAAAAGAATTGAATTTTTTTTTATTTAATAAAGTGGTGTCTCATATCTAGGACTGGGAGTAGGATTTAGGTAAAGATCTCTAACAAAAATGGCTCCATGATTCAAATTCCCAATCTTTTAGGTAAAGTTTATTTGGGATCAACTCCACATTATTAATTTAACTATTTATTGATAAAATTTAAAAATATAAAAATTAATAAAAAAATTTAATTGAATTAAATTCTTGTAAAATTTCATATTTCAAACAAGGTTGTATTTGCCAATAACATTCAACAAGCAAAGTTGAGTTAAAATTTTAATTTAATGGTTTGATTGTTTGGTAAATTAACAATAAAATATCAATTTTCATACATTCACTTTATAATTTAATAGATATTGCATTTTTTATTAAATTAAGCAATTTTTTTAACAATCTAATTTTATGAATTTGGGTAAAATGTAAAGGTATTAATTTTAATGAACATTGTCTCTAATTTATATCTTTTTTTGTTCTCTTAATATTAAAGTTAAAGAGTGGTTAGAAAAATTAATACTCAAACTTAATAATAAATTTATTAATATGAAAGATTAAAAATTTTTATCAATTTTTATGTTGCAGTCTCAATTATTAATTTTGTGTATTGTTATTTTTTTAAGCTAAAATTAAAATATAAAAGCCTAATTGATTCTAATTAAAATTTATAGGATTCATATGATTATAATTTTTTTTTAAGAACCAAAACCAGTATTGATTAATAATTAAAGGTTAAAAATCAACTTAAAAAAAAAAAACCTCTCTCTTAGATAAACAGTACAGGAAGCCTAATGTGTTCAATTGCATTGGGCCTCCCACAATTTCGTAAAACTTGAGCCAAAGCAATCTTTTTGAATAAAATAAAAAAAAAGCCTCTTTTTAATTCTCAATTTTAGAGTTTGTTACACTTTTATTCTTTATTTTTATTTTATTACTAAAAAGTTTTTAACTTAAAAAATATTACATAAAAGTCCTTTAACTTAAAAAAAGTTACATAAAAGTCTCTAATATCAGAATCTTCTTATTATCTCCGACTAATATGATACTTGACAATGTCACGCTATAAAATTAAAAAAAAAATTAAAAAACTAAGGTGCTACATATGAAATTCATATTAGTCTTTTTCTTACCACTTGTACCTCATGTCTGTTAATCTTACTTAAAAATTAAAAAATTATTTTCTTACTCAATTAGGGATTGTGTAATCATACAGCCCAAAATATCAATAGTAATTAGAACTCTGCAATTTCATCCCCAAATACATAAATGAGATATATTTAGTATACAAATTATTTCACCCAAAAAAATTCAAGTTTCAAAATTAGAAAACATATTTAACATACTTGCTCTATATTTTTTGCTCCTAAAAAAGTCTTAAAACCTATTTGGCAATGAGTTTCAAAGGTCAAAAAGCATTTTTTAGAAAAAGTATCCCTTTAGATGCTACTAGAAAAAGCAATTTGAAAAAAATTATTTCGTTATTTTAGTGTTCTAATGTTAGAATATGTCAAATTTATTTTTAAATCAGATTTTAATACTTTATAATTAATATATTTTAGAAAGTATTTTCTCAATAGTAGTTATAACAATAATGCCAAACAAACCCGACCTTTTTATTTTACAGTGTAATACTGTCACATATCAAATTGGTCAGAGATATAATGAGATTTTGGCATGAGTAACTTTTATGTAACATTTTTTAAGTTGAGAAACTTTTATGTAATTGTAAAATTTCACTTTTCATACAAGGTTCTATTTGCCAATAACATTCAACAAGCAAAGTTGAGTTAAAACTTTTTAATTTAATGGTTTGATTGTTTGGTAAATTAACAATAAAATATCAATTTTTATACGTTCTCTTTATAATTTAATAGATATTGCATTTTT
Source organism: Hevea brasiliensis (assembly GCF_030052815.1). Lineage (NCBI taxonomy): Eukaryota > Viridiplantae > Streptophyta > Magnoliopsida > Malpighiales > Euphorbiaceae > Hevea > Hevea brasiliensis. Next base: position 12,324,611 of record NC_079493.1, on the reverse strand, counting down.
CATTAAATTGAGTAATTTTTTTAATAATCCAATTTTATGAATTTGGGTAAAATATAAAGGTACTGGGTATTAATTTTAATGAACATTGTCTCCAATTTGTGTCTTTTTTTTCTCCTAATATTAAAGTTAAGAGTGGTTAGAAAAAATTAATACTCAAAAGTTTGAGTTGATAATAAATTTATTAATATGAAAGATTAAAAATTTTTATCAATTTTTATAGGGGAAATTGCCAAAAAAAACTTATACTTTCAGAATTTTTTCAATTATATCCTATACTTCTAAAATTACCAATTAAACCATGTAATTTGAGAATTATAAAATCTATGCCTTGCCGTTAGGCACCCCGTTAGTGGAGTAACGAAAATGCCATGTGGCTACCATGTCTTGCCACGTTAGCCCATCTGCTAAGCCAAATGAGAAACCCCTAAATTGAATCCCTAAAAGCATGTTCTCCTTCTCGTTCTCCTTCCTTTAAACCTAACACATGCTTCTTCAATCTGCTCATCAAAGTCGAAAAAAGTGTGATCACTAGTTAATGCGATGTCGTCTGGAAGCAAAATGTCACCTGCTCAAAGTGAAGATGTTTCTGGTGATGCAGTTGTGATGTGTAGACATGGATTGAGAGTTGTAATCTATACATCATGAACATTGGGTAATCCAGGAAGAAGGTTTTTTAGATGTGGATATTGGGAGGTAAGTATTAATGCATGATTATTTTGGGTAGTTTTGGAGGAATAAGACATTGACACAGTTTTGGGTATTTCTAATAGGGGAATGATTGCAACTTCTTCCAATGGTGTGATCCTCCATCTCATGGCCGTGAGAAGGAAATCCTTACTTATTTGCTGAGATAGAGAAATAAATTGAAGGAGAAAGTTAAAGGCTTGGAGGAGTTAAATAACACTATGAGTGAACGATTGGCACTGATGAAGGAGAAGTGTGAACACTTGGAATCACTTAGTACTGAATTGAAAAATAAAGTTGAAGTGTTATGAAAGTCAGAAAAAATGTATGAAAGTGAGCTGTGTGAAATGAAGAAAGTGCTGGCCCAGCAGAAAATAATCTTGTTCTGTGCATTTGTAATAGTTATTATTTTGTTAATCATGTTTGTAGGCTATTTGAAAATTAATGTCAAGAATGACAATGGTATTGGGTTGTTTATGTTGGCATGAATGGTATGCCAAAATGTTATAAATTTTGTCTTTTCAGTTGCATCAATGAAAATGTAAATGTTTGTCTTATGTTGGCATATATACTGCTGTGTTTGAAGGTGCTTATTTTGGATATGTGGTTTCATTTAACTGATATTTGGACGCTTATTTTGGAAAACATATTGCTGTAGTTTGGATATTTGAAGAAGTGCCTTTTATCAAGGTTAGAATATGTAGAAAGCAATATTGTTTATTATGCTGGAAGACAAAAGACACCTTCTTATCTACCTATAACAAGCTATTAATGAACCTAATTAGAGAGTATAATATTTTGATCAATAACATGAATATAATTGAAGCTAATTTTATCATTGAACTTTGAGTCAATTTAAAAGTAGCATGTACAACCTGAACAAAATATTTCCACAATATCCTAACACTTGATCATTCCAATATATGATTACACAAAATATGAGCCATTTACAAGCTTAGATTTGTATTCTAACCAACATAAACAGTGTTTATATGACTAAAACATGTTCATTGAACAAAATAAATATCACTGGCTGTCATGAAAACCATCAATTTGGAATTGCATTCTTAGTTATTGTTGATCTTTGACTGCCTATAATTCCATGGTCTTGCTCTTCAATGGCTTGACCTCTTCCTTCCATGCCAACTCTTCCTGCCATGCCACCTCTTGCGCCAATGCCACCTCTGAAACCTCTACCACCTCCTGTTCCTCTTCTTGAATTTATGGGTACATCACTTGAATTCTGCATCTGTTTAACATCAGTGACATGCTGCACTTATCCTGACATTTGCCATTGCAGTAATTTATCAACATGTGCTTTTTTCTAAACTCCATGGTCATAATCAAAGGGATATTAATTCTTACCCTATAATACATATTACCAGTGTCATCAAATATCCTGACTCCAAAGCCTTGTCTCGCCGACAATCAAAATTAACATTTTCTCCTTCACTCTTGATAATAAAATAGGGTTAATCTCATATTTTTCTGTGTTATATAACAATACAATACCTTTTTCCTTTCATTCAATGCCATTTCTCCATTTGTCACTTGCACTGGCACTAGGACTGGTTTTTTCCTTCTCCTCCTTAATGTATGAGGTAAGTCTCTTGGTGTTGCCCCAAGCCTGCCTTTAAGTGGTGGTCTACCTGTGACACCCCTCACCCGTCTACAGTGTAGCCAAGCAAGGCATGTCACACTCGGTGCCGAAGAGCCTTAACTTATCTTATTACATTTCTTAGTATTTATATTTTATTTTATTAATTTAGGGTTAATTTATTAACCAGAGAAACTGATGGAGTTTTTCCTAACTTATTCATAATTTTGATGATTTTTACCTGTTAAAAATCTCAACAATAATTTGGAATATATATATAATTCTTCCCAATCTTAAATTTCATCTCAATATTTCAAACTCAAATTTTTATTCATTCCATGCATAAATAAATAAATGCTCACATTCATAAAAGAAATACCCAAATTTCATTAATTTACATAATTTACAAATGATTACATAAGTTCATAATTTACATGAAAAAATGAATGTCTAATTACAAAATACAAAATCACTAACAAGCCTAGTGAGTCCTACCAAAATGCACTGCAGAGGAAGTGACACCAGACACAAATGCAGATCTGAACTTGCACAATAATCCTAGTCTACAGTCTACTAGGCTCTCGCTCCTGATCTCCAATACCTACACGTGGCAAAAAGCGATGTGCTAAGCATACAGCTTAGTGGTGCCAATATAATATAAAAATAAACTAAATAATTAAATATAAAGAAATTATGCTAATAAATTCACACAGACTGAATTTTTGATAATTATTTGTGTTGTCCTTAATTTAGTGGTTTTTATATTCATTATTCAGTTATAAATTTTTAAGACTTATTTTAATTGCCCAAGTAACCTATACCAGTTGACCAAACTAGATAAACGGGTAAACTAGCACTGGATACTAAGTACCTCGGGCCGTCACACCATCGGTCACATAGTGTCTGTCAGGTGTCCAACAGAATGGCTAACAAGCCATAAAATCAGTTAGATATAAAGCCGTGTATGTCAAAGAGTAATCAAATGGCCAAAGGCCATAATATCACAAAATGGCAGTAAGAGCCATAAATCACGAAATGGCACAAAGCCATAAGCAGTACTGCAATCAAAACCCTATTGGCATGTCAAACTATCCAAACCAATCATACTAGGCATACAAGAGCATATTAACAAAGTTAGGTTTTGGTTCTTTGCATTTGATATTGTTGTGGTTACTATTCATATTACTATTTATGTAAGATTTTGACTATTTCATAAATAATAGGTATACAAATTCTAAACACATAATCATACCACATTTTGGGTAATAAATTTGTTGGCATTAGTTGCCAATTGCAATTCAAAGCTTCCTAGAAATAATTTCAAAATTTCAAATTTTGTCATTTATGTTTACTGTTCCATTGGACCAATCTACATTAGGATTTTGGCTAACCTTTCTTATTCCTTAATGTCTCTACTTTAATTTCCTTTTTAAATCACTCCATTTGGAGTTTTGTAGCTCAAGTTATGGCATTTTTACCATAATTGGCCAGATTGGTCCATGTCTAGCATTTCTGGGCAAATTTTAGTTCTGGCAGTTTTAATGAGCTAACTTTAGTTAGCAATTTTATTAGGTTATGGTCAGAATTTGAGTTTCTATTCTTCATGAAAGTTGTTCTACTATGTCTAAGCTTTCCATGGGTTTAAGAATCAGGTCATTTGGACCTCTCTACACAAAGTTATGGCCATTTGAACATTACTGTTCATATGGCCATTTTTCCAAGTCCATAATTTGGTTACCCGGATTCAAGTCAATTTTAGGTCACTTTGTGTTAGTTTTCTGGGCAGGGTCCCTTCATGAGAAATGTGGCACTATGTCCCTAATTTTACCTCCAATTGGCCTTACACCAATTGAGGCTACACAATTCAACTTATAGCTACCCAAACTCACTAGACTCAAGGTCCAGAATTTCCAGCACATAGGGCAGCTCACCCAAATCACAATTCAATGCCACAATCAATTCCAATTTATGGTCAAACCATATTAAATGGTCACTAATTGACCTTAAGAACACCAATTCAATAATAATTTGGCAAAATCCTAATTTGGCTCAAAATCCTAATTCCCAATATTTCAATCTTATACCAAACATGGAAATTAAGGCCCTAATCTATATATACTCAACAAACTCATCACTAATCAACTTTAATTTAATTGAAAACCATCATAACCCTAACCTACTCATGGCTACCAAAATTCAAGAGTGGTCTAACATGCATATTTTTGTTTCAATTCTAACAATTTCTAATTCAATTAAGGGTCCTAACAAGGAATACAGAGAGAGAGGTGAGAATTGACACTAACCTTACTAGATGAAATTTCCAACTTGATAAACCTTCATTGTGCTTACTAAACTAAAATTATCTGTACCGATTTACATAATTTTTCTTGTATTTTCTTGGCATTCTATTATTATCTAAACCTTAGAAATCCTTCACTTAAGTCCTAATAATTATTTCACTGGGTTCCTCACGGGTCTAGGGTTGCTAACTGTCTTCACAGTTGTTTCCCATTAGGGTTACCCATCGCCGTAGCTTCGACTCATTTAACCTCTTGCATTCCATTTTCTTTAATTTTTCTTATCATTATTTAAGTTATTTATGACTTCTCACTCTAGTTTAAATATAGTTCTAGACATTCTGACTGTCCGGACAGACATTAGTCACCGAAACAGTAGAATGTGCGGACTACCTAAAGTAAGGGCGTTACAGCTCTTCCCCTCTAACAAAAATTTCATCCTCGAAATTTACCTGATGCAAACAGTTGAAGGAATTGTTGTCTCATCGTCTCTTCACTTTCCCAGGTTGCTTCTTTGGTGTTGTAGTGCCTCCAAAGCACTTTCACCAATGGAATTTGCTTATTTCTCAATTCTTTCACCTCTCAAGCCAGAATCCTTATTGGTTCCTCTTCATATATCAAATCTGATTGTATTTCAGTTTCTTCCATTGATATGACATGTGAAGGGTCTGATCTATATCTTCTCAGCATAGATACGTGGAACACATTATAGATCTTGTCCATCTCTTGTGGTAAAGCTAGCTTATAGGCCACTGGACTCACATGTTCAATGATTTTCATATGGGCCAATGTATTTTCTTGACATTCTATTGTCATCTAAACCTTAGAAATCCTTCACTTAAGTCCTAATAATTATTTCACTAGGTTCCTTATGGGTCTAGGGTTGCTAACTGTCTTCACAGTCATTTCCCGTTAGGGTTACCCATCATCGTAGCTTTGACTCATTTAACCTCTTGCATTTCATTTTCTTTAATTTTTCTTGTCATTATTTAAGTTCTTTATGACTCCTCACTCTAGTTTAAATATAGTTTTAGACATTCTGACTGTCCGGACAGACATTAGTCACCGGAACAGTAGAATATGCGGACTACCTAAAGTGAGGGCGTTACAACTCTTCCCCTCTAACAAAAATTTCATCCTCGAAATTTACCTAATGCAAACAGTTGAGGGAACTGTTGCCTCATTATCTCTTCACTTTCCTAGGCTGCTTCTTTGGTGTTGTGGTGCCTCCAAAGCACTTTCACCAATGAAATTTGCTTATTTCTCAATTCTTTCACCTCTCGAGCCAGAATCTTTATTGGTTCCTCTTCATATGTCAAATTTGATTGTATTTCAATTTCTTCCATTGATATGACATGTGAAGGGTCTGATCTGTATCTTCTCAGCATAGATACGTGAAACACATTATAGATCTTGTCCAGCTCTTGTGGTAAAGCTAGCCTATAGGCCACTGGACCCACATGTTCAATGACTTCATATGGGCTAATGAACCTAGGGCGTAACTTACCCTTTTTCCCAAATCTCAATACCTTTTTCCATGGTCATACTTTGAGAAACACCTTGTCACTAACTTCATATTCTATATCTTTTCTCCTCAAGTCAGTATAAGACTTCTGTCTGTCTGAGGCAACCTTCAAGTTAGCTTTGATTAATTTTACCTTTTCCTCAGTCTATTTCACCAATTCTATTATCACAAGTTTATCTTCACCAGTTCAGTCTAACACAATGGTGTTCTACACTTCCTCCCATATAGTGCCTCATAAGGAGCCATCTGAATGCTACTTTGGTAGCTATTGTTGTAAGCAAATTCTGCCAGTGGGAGATATCTGTCCCAACTTTTCTTAAACTCAATGACACAACTCCTTAGCATATCCTCAAGCACCTATCACATACTTCATGTTATTACTATCATTTCAATTTAATATTTTTAATAATTCAATGAGTTTTAAAGTTTACCTGAATCACCCGTTCTGACTGTCCATCCATCTGAGGATGAAAAGCCGTGCTAAAATGGAGTTGTGTGCCCAAGGCTTCTTGCAACTTCTTCCAAAATCTGGGTGTAAATCTCAGGTCTCTATCAGATATGATGAAAAGTGGGATTCCATGCAATCTAACTATCTCACTGATATACAATTCTGCTAGCTTCTCCAGTGAATAGTCAGTTCTAACTGGCAGAAAATATATTGATTTGGTCAATCTATCTACTATCATCCATACTGCATCATGTTCTTTTGAGTGAAAGGTAGACCATTAACAAAATCAATGGTGACCTGATCCCATTTCCATTCAGGTATGCTTATGGGCTGTAACAAACATAATGGAACTTGGTGTTCTGCTTTGACTTGCTGACATGTGAAGCATCTAGTCACATAGTCAACTATATCCTTCTTCATACCAGGCCACTAGTAATGAGGCTTCAATTCATGGTACATTTTGGTACTTCCCGAGTGCATAGTATAAATACTATTGTGTGCCTCTTTCAGAATATTTGTCTTTAATTCTCCATCATCTGGTACACATACTCTTCCCTTGTAGTGCAAATACCCATTCTCTTTCACCTCATATTCAGTCTCTTTCCCCTCTGAAATTTTGCCCAGGACAATAATTAATTTCTCATCCATCTTCTGCCCCTCTTGTATCTGCTGTAGTAGATTTGGCTTCACTTGCAACTCAGCCAAAATAGCTCCATCCTGAGTCAAGAATAAGTAGGCATTCAAGGATCTCAATGCTACAATAAACTTTCTATTTAGAGCATCAGCAACTACATTTGCCTTCCTAGGATGATAATGAATTACACAATCATAGTCCTTCAGGAACTCAATCCATCGCTTCTGTCTAAGGTTGAGCTCCTTCTGGGTTGGCAAGTACTTCAGACTTTTGTGGTCTGTGTATATATAGTACTTTTCACCATATAAGTAGTGCCTCTATATCTTCAATACGAAGATAATTGCTGCTAACTCCAGATCATGAGTAGGGTGGTTCTTTTCATGTGGCCTTAGCTGTCTGGAAGCATAGGTGACTACTTTCCCTTCTTGCATCAGAACACACCCTAGCCTATTATGGGAAGCATCACTGTAGACCACGAAGTCTTTTCCTGACATTGGCAGTGTTAACACTAGCGCCTCTGTCAACATAGTCTTTAGCTTCTCAAAATTGGCTTGACACTTGTCATTCCAGTCAAATTTTGTATTCTTATGCCACACCTTAGTTAGTGGAGCTGCTATCAGAGAAAACCCCTTTACAAAACTTCTGTAATATCCAGCTAGCCTCAAGAAACTTCTGACCTTAGTTGCATTTCTGGGAGGCTTGCATTCCATTACTACTTATATCTTCTTGGGATCCACTCTAATCCCATCAGCTGATACTATGTGTCCAAGAAAAGCAATCTCATTTAACCAAAATTCACACTTGGACAGCTTAGTATACAGCTTCTTCTCTCTTAGGGTCTACAGAACAATCCTCAAATGCTCATCATGTTCTTTTCTATTCTTCGAATACACCATAATATCATCAATAAAGACCACTACAAACTGATCTAAGTATGGATGGAAGATACAGTTCATAAGGTCTATGAAAGCTGATGGTGCATTTGTCAAACCAAACGGCATCACCAGAAATTTATAGTGCTCATACCAGGTCTTGAATGCAGTCTTAGGCACATCTGCATCTTTTACCCTTAGCTGATGACACCCTGATCTGAGATCAATCTTAGAAAATATGCCTGCTCCCTTCAATTGATCAAACAGATCATTAATTCTTGGCAATGGGTACTTGTTCTTCACAGTTACTTTGTTTAACTGCCGGTAATCAATGCATAACCTCAGTGTCCCATCCTTCTTCTTCACAAACAGTACCGGAGCTCCCCATGGTGACACACTGGGGCGTATAAATCCCTTGTCCAGTAACTCCTGTAACTGGATTTTCAACTCCTTCAATTCAGTGGGTGCCATCCTATAAGGAGCAATCGAGATTGGTGCAGTTGCCGATATTACCTCAATAGCAAATTCTACTTCCCTTTCTGGTGGCAAACCAAGTAATTCCTCGGGGAAGACATCGATGAAATCACTTATAGTGGGTATGTCACACAAGTCAAGCTTAGCCTACCTAGTATCAATCACGTGTGCCAAATAGGCTTTATAGCCTTTTCTCATCAATTGTCTTACAGTAGTGGCTGAAATGATATTAGACAGAAAATTTGTCCTTTCCCTCACAACTGTAATCTCATCATTTTTAGAAATTTTCAATGTAATCCTCTTCAATCTACAATCCACTATTGCCTGATGACGTGATAGTCAATCCATCCCAAGGATGACATCAAACTCGTGAAAGGGCAATTCAATTAGGTCTGCCGAGAACTCATACCCTTGAATCCTCAATGGGCAACCTTTGTACATTTTATTTACCATCACACTGTGGCCTAATGGGTTAGTGACTAAAGTATCTTGGTCACTTTCCTCTACTTGAATTCCCCTTTCCACATGTAACTTAATGCAAATGTATGAGTGAGTGGATCCTGGATCCACCAATGCATGCATAGGTATGTCATAGAGAGAAAATATACCCCTGATCACATTCGAAGTATCCTACTCTTCCTGTGCCCTCATGGCATATGCCTTGGCTGGTGCCCTTGCCTCTGGCCTCTCAACTGACTCTGATGCAGGCCTCTGTGAAGTACCAACTGCCTCTAATTTACCTGGTCTTCTACCTCTTTGAGCTGTAGGGGCAAGTCTATCTATTGGTGCTGGAGTAGCTATAAAAGTTCTACGTGGGCAATTTCTTATCTGGTGCTCAGTAGACCCACACTGAAAACATCCCCCAGTCACTCACCAACATTCACCTCTGTGCCATTTATGGCAGTGTGGACACGCTAAAGAGACTGCTGGGGCTGGTCCCCTATACACTGTCCCTGAAGAGCTGCCCACTGATGGTGTGGACTAGCCTCTCCTAGGTGTGAACTGAGATCTGGGCCTCTAGGACTAGCCCTTATCTTGTGTCTGACTCTGACCCTGAGATTGTGGACCTCTGAACTTCTTACTAGGTGCAGAGGAAGAACTGGTCTGACTCGGACCTCTCTTCTGCTATCTGTCTCTTCTACTCTGCACCCTCTAAGTTCTGCTCTAGGGTGCAGTGGAGTTGTCTAAGTACCCTTTCTATTCTTTCTAACCAATGCTCAACTGCTGATGGGTCATCTTCTTTCTTACCCAGAAAATCCATAGCCCCATACTTTCTGAGTTTCTCCAAATGGGACTTCAGTGGTAGCTGCTGAGGTTGTGGAATAGCCCCAGTCATTTGCCTGAAGAATTCTATCATCTGTTGGAATAAGGCCTGCTGAGGCTGTGCAGGTGCCTCTTGCACTAGTGGAGCAGGTTCTCCCCTACCTCTAGCTTCAACTATGGGTGGAGTATGACTCTTCACCTCTTCTTCTACTACTCTCTGCGAGGTTGGATCCATATCCTAACCAAAAATAACTAAAAACAAACATATCTGCATTTGTGTCTCATTAACTCTTACAAATGCAATGCATGGTATGTAGTCTATCTAGGTCCAGAAACGCCTAAACAGTGCTTTGATATCACTAAATGTGATACTCCTCACCCGTCTACAGTGTAGCCGAGCAAGGCATGTCACACTCAGTGCTAGAGAGCCTTAACTTATCTTATTACATTTCTTAATATTCATATTTTATTTTATTAATTTGGGGTTAATTTATTAACTGGAGAAACTGATGGAGTTTCCTTTAAATTATTCATAATTTTGACGATTTTAACCTGTTAAAAATCTCAATAATAATTTGGAATATATATATAATTTTTCCCAATCTCAAATTTCATCTCAATATTTCAAACTCAAATTTTATTCATTCCATGCATAAATAAATAAATGCTCACATTCATAAAAGAAATACCCAAATTTCATTAATTTACATAATTTACAAATGATTACATAAGTTCATAATTTACATGACAAAATGAATGTCTAATTACAAAATACAAAATCACTAACAAGCCTAGTGAGTCCTACCAAAATGCACTGCAAAGGAAGTGACACCGGACACAAATGCAAATCTGGACTCGCATAATAATCCCAGTCTGCAGTCTACTAGGCTCTCGCTCCTGATCTCCAATTCCTACGCGTGGCAAAAAGTGAATGTCTAATTACATGACAAAATGAATGTCTAATTACAAAATACAAAATCACTAACAAGCCTAGTGAGTCCTACCAAAATGCACTGCAAAGGAAGTGACACCGGACACAAATGCAAATCTGGACTCGCATAATAATCCCAGTCTGCAGTCTACTAGGCTCTCGCTCCTGATCTCCAATTCCTACGCGTGGCAAAAAGTGACGTACTAAGCATACAGCTTAGTGGCGCCAATATAATATAAAAATAAACTAAATAATTAAATATAAAAAAATTATGCTAATAAATTCACGCAAACTGAATTTTTGGTAATTATTTGTAATGGCCTTAATTTAGTGGTTTTTATGTTCATTATTCAATTATAAATTTTTAAAACTTATTTTAATTGCCCAAGTAACCTATACCAGTTGACCGGACTGGATAAACGGGTAAACTAGCATTAGATACTAAGTACCTCGGGCCATCACACCATCGGTCACATAGTGTCTACCAAGTGTGCAACAGAATAGCTAAGAAGCCATAAAATCAGTCAGACATAAAATCGTGTATGTCAAAGAGTAACAAAATGGCCAAAGGTCATAATATCACAAAATGGCAGTAAGAGCCATAAATCACAAAATGGCACGAAGCGATAAGCAGTACTGCGATCAAAACCTAATTGGCATGCCAACCTATCCAAACCAATCATACTAGGCATACAAGGACATATTAACAAAGTTAGATTTTGGTTCTTTACATTTGATGTTGTTGTGGTTACTATTTACATTATTATTCATGCAATTTTTAACAATTTCATAAATAATAGGTATACAAATTTTAAACACATAATCATACCACATTTTGGGTTATAAATTTGTTGGCATTAGTTGCCAATTACAATTCAAAGCTTCCTAGAAGTAATTTTAAAATTTTAGATTTTATCTATGTTTATTGTTCTATTAGACCAATCTACAGTGAGATTTTAGCTAAACTTTCTTTATCAAAGTTATTTCTTAATGTCTCTACTTTAATTATCTTTTTGAATCACTTCATTTGGAGTTTTTTAGCTCAAGTTATGGCATTTTTACCATAACTGGCCGGATTAGTCCATGTCCAGAATTTCTAGGCAAATTTTGGTTCTGGCAGTTTTAATGAGCTAATTTTGGTTAGTATTTTAATTAGGTTATGGTCATAATTTGAGTTTTTATTCTTCATAAAAGTTGTTCTACTATGTCTAAGCTTTCCATAGGTTTAAGAATCAGGTCATTTGTACCTCTCTATACAAAGTTATGGCTATTTGAACAATCACTGTTCATATGATCATTTTTCCAGGTCCAGAATTTGGTTACCCAGATTCAAGTCAATTTTAGGTCAATTTGTGTTGGTTTTCTGGGCAGGGTCTCTTCATGAGAAATATGGCATTATATCCCTAATTTCACCTCCAATTGGCCTTACACCAGTTGAGGCTACACAATTCAACTTATGGCTACACAAACTCACTGGACTCAAGGTCCAAAATTTCTAGCACTTAGGGCAGCTCACCCAAATCACAATTCAAGGCCACAATCAATTCCAATTTAAGGTCAAATCATATCAAATGGTCACTAAATGACCTTAAAAACACCAATTCAACAATAATTTGGCACAACCCTAATTTGGCTCAAAACCCTAATTTCCAATATCTTACACCACACATGAAAATTGAGGCCCTAATCCATATATGCTCAACAAACTCATCACTAATCAACTTTAATTTAATTGAAAACCATCATAACCCTAACCTACTCATGGCTACCAAAATTCAAGAGTGGTCTAACATGCATATTTTTGTTTCAATTTCAACAATTTCTAACTCAATTAAAGGTCCTAACAAGGAATATAGAGAGAGAGAGGTGAGAATTGACACTAACCTTGCTAGATGAAATTCCCAAATTGATAAACCTTCACTTCTCCTCTTCTTTTTGCCCTCAAATTCTTTACCAAGGTGAGTGATCAAGATTTTATGTTAAGACTTAGGGGTTTTATGGTGAGGAATGAGTGGAAATCAAGCTTTGAAGAAAAGAAAATGGTGGAAGGCTTTTCTCCAAGTGGTTCGGCCAAGCTTAAGGGAGGAAGAAGATGGCTGATTTTTTATTTAATTATTCCCTTTTTGGCTTTTATAGTTGAGCTTGTCTAATTGTGATTGGCTAGAAAATTTTTAATTGCATCATCTTTCATCATGCTTATGTAATAATTCTAATTTAATTTCTTTTTGTTTTATCTTTCTTTTTTCTTTCTTTTACTCATTTTTAATTAAATTTTCATCAATATTTATTCATATTTTATGACATAAATCTCACTTACTTAAAGAGACAAGTTGGTCAAAAATCATCTCTGAAGGTGAAATGACCAAAATGCCCTTCGTTCTGCTTACTAAGCTAAAATTGCCTGTGCTGATTTACATAATTTTTTTTTATATTTTCTTGGCATTCTATTATCATCTAAACCTTAGAAATCCTTCTCTTAAGTCCTAATAATTATTTCACAGGGTTTCTCACAGGTCTAGGGTTGCTAACTATCTTCACAGTCGCTTCCCGTTAGGGTTACTCATCGCCGTAGCTTCGGCTCATTTAACCTCTTGCATTCCATTTTCTAAAATTTTTCTTTAATTTTTCTTATTATTTAAGTTATTTATAACTTCTCACTCTAGTTTAAATATAGTTCCAGACATTCTGGCTGTCCGAATAGACATTAGTCATCAGAACAGTAGAATGTACGGACTACCTAAAGTGAGGGTGTTACACTACCTCTCTTCTTCTACAAAGTAAAGAAGCGGTATGATTAACCCTTATTATTTAATAAATATATAATCATGTATTATAATGAATATATTTATACTTACTGGTGCAGTGTTGCTATCAGGTGCAGTGCTCCTTGGAGTTTTACATGTCCTAATATTATGCCCATAACAGTTGCAATTTTTGCATTTCATCTTCAATCCACTCCTGGATAACTTACTAGTCCCACTTTGCTGTGAAGCATTGCCTTCAAAGGGATTTTTTTTCCTGATCTTTTTTGGCCTCCCAGGCATCTTTCTTATTGGTGGTGGCTAAATTGGCCATCACTCAATAGTGGGCCTGTAACACCCTTATTTGTATAGCCTGGTATATTTCACTGTTCCGGCGACTGGTGTCGGTCCGGATAATTAAGGGGATTAAAACCACATCTAAGACACCTAAAGAAGCCCTGAACACAAATAATTAGTAATTGTCAAATGGTTAAGTATAAATAAGAAAAATAGAACACAAGAAGTTAAATGAGTCGAGAGTCACAGTGATGGGTGACCTGCTCGGGAAGGACTGCGAGGTCGATTTAAACTCAAATTTCGAACAGTAAAATGTGACGCTGCGGTCCTCAGGACTATTGTGAACACAGTGGAAAAGAGAAAATCACGAAAAAGAATTGTAAAGCCGGTCAAATAATTAGGTCAGGGATCCGGAAAAAATATTGAATTATTTGCAAACCGGATCGAACCGGCTAGGGGCAATTTGGTCAATTGACTCCTAGAGCTGACTCCTGACCTAACTATCAAATAAAATTGGAGAAAAGAAAATTTTGGGATCAAGAATTAAATTAAAGAACTAAAGAAAAATAAATGAAAAAAAAAGAAAAAGAAAAAGTAAAAAAGTTATTACATCATGCATGACATCATGCATGACATCATGCATGATGCAATAAACTTAATAATTAAAAATTTGAAAATTTCATTGGATAATTGTGGATTAAAGTAGATTAAAAACACAAAAAAAAAAAGAAAAAAAATAAAGCAAAAGTCTTCTTCTTCTCCATATTGCTGTGACACTCTCCCTCACCCTTTCCCTCTCAAAACCTCCATGAAAGCTCATTTGTGAGCTTGAAGAAACCTAATTTCAGCCATAGAATTGCAAGTTCCTTAATTAAACCTTGTTTAGGCAACTAGAGAAGAAGATTGAGCAAGAAAAGAAAAAAAAAAGGAAGGATTTGGGTGGTTGAATTTCAAAGAGAAAGTTAGTAAACTAAACTTTGAATTTCTAGTTGAATTATTGTGTTTATAGTTGAATAAACCTAGAAATATATTTAAAATGAAAAGAAAACATCTTTGGAGGACTATGTGTGAATTCAGCCAGCTAGGGTTTAAGTTGAGAATGCATGAGTTTGATTGAATTAAACATGTTAGAAAGCTTGAATGAATTGAGAAAGTATGTTTGTATGCTTGGAATTAATAAAATGTAACAAATTAAGGAAGTTAGGGTTTTGGACCTAGGGTTTCAGAGACAAAATTTTGAGAATTGGTCAAATGGTGTATCTGACCTAGTTTAAGCTGAAAAATGGTCATGTATGACCAATTGTAGTATGTTGGAAGTGTTGGAATCAAATGGAGATTCGGATTGGATATGGTCATTATGCAGGCAGCATGACCAAGGTCTTTTTCAAGGATCAAAACTGAAAATTTACCAACCCAATTGGTGTGAGGCTAATTGGGAATGAAACTAGATACAAAATGTCACATTTTTCATTTAGGAATCATGCCCAAAAAGTGACCATAGCATAGTGAACAAATTGGCCAAATCCAGAATTGGGTGTTCTGCCCTGTACAAAAATGACCAAATAAACAGTGTTTGTTCATTTGGCCATAACTTGGGCTAGGCAGGTCTAAATGACCTGAAATTTTACCAGTAGAAAGCTGAGATATAGACCTACAACTTTTATGAGGAATACAAACCCAAATTATGCCCTTAACTAAGTCATTTAGCCATCCAAATTTAGTGACTTAAAATTGCCAGAACCAGTTTTGGTGCCCAGAAAATCTGGGTTAGACCAATTCGGCCAGCCATGTTCAAATAGCCATAACTTGAGCTACAAAACTTCAAATGGAGTGATTCAAAAAGAGAAATAAATTTAAGACAATAAGGAACAATTTCTATGAAGAAAACTTAGCCAAATTCTAACAGCAATATAACTAATAGAACAGTGCAAAATAGGTCACCAAAACTAAAAATTTGAAAGTTTGCCTTAAGTTTTGAGAAAATGATCAAAACCAATAAGTTTGGTAACCAAAATGTGGTATGTGAGTATAGTTGGATTTCCCATACCTGTTAAGCATAAGAAAGTCAATATTTTGACTTGAATAGTATCATGAATAGTAACCTCATCATGAAAATTTTCAAGAAAGTAAGTTTAAGCATATTGGGGCTAGAATTGAACATATATAAATTAATTATTGGAATTATTGTGAGGCAAAGATACTGAGACACTATAAATTTTGTGCTTCAGCTGAAAAAGACCCGAAAGGTCTAAGAGACTGAGTCTAGGCCTAGAGACGACTCACGCCAGGTTTGTGCACAATAAACCTTATTTAAGTATTTTATCATTGAAAAATTGATTTAGTACGCATTATAAAATTTCTGTGTTAATTATGAGTTAAAGAATTTTTGTGTTGCCACTTTGTGAATGAAAAGGTAACTTTGGAAATTTAGTGTGATTTGCATGAAATATTTGAACAAATTGCTTTAAATTGATTTCGGACTCACACTTAGCATGACAGTGCTTTATTATTCCTCCTCCATTTATGGGGTTAAGATCAATTATTTTCCTCCCTCTCTGGTTTACCAGTTGAGGTTGTAGATCGGATGAGTATTCATTAGCTAGCTAGCCACCTCCCTCATTGATTTCGATTAGTGGGGTTGTAGATTGCTTTGTCATGGTGTACAACACGGCATTGATCGGAAATTTTGTGTCATAGCTTAAGTTGTGTATGAATTGGCAACATTGTGTTTATTAAATTATTTGACCAAAATTGTGCAATAATGAGTTTGATCATTTGTGAAATGTAATTGTGAAATATTCAAATTGTGATTTATCAATCAATGTTTTATGTACTGCATTTCAAATTTTTATTGTGCACCACTGAGTATTTTTATACTCAGCGATAGCTTATTTTGCTATCGCAGATAAGGGCAAGGACAAAGCAGCAGAGTGAGCTGCTGAATAGGCAAGGCCTTCGCCGATCTTTTTGTATGGGTATTTAATTATACCTTATAGTTATTTGATGTAAATATTGTAATATCTTATGTATTAATGAAAAGTTGAGCAGTTATACAGTAAATTGTAATAATGTTATTTTGGATTTTCTTTTTGTAAATTAAGATTTGTATTTATAAATTAAGTACTATATGCAATGTGAATGAATTTGTGAAGTATTTTGAGATGACAAATCTTTCGTTGAGTTGTGGAATTAAATTGAATTGTGTTGACTTGAGTTGTTTTGGTGTTGGGAGTTGTGGAAACAATTATTAAAAGTGTTTTTACAGGTTTTTGAAGAACTATTTTCTCAAAATACAGACGGCACTCTGCCGAAATTTTTCTAAAAATTGTGTAAAAATAAAAATAGATAAAAATTTTTACTAGTTTTGAAACTTCAATTAAATGTTTTTAATTCCTACTAAAATGCTCACCACTTCCAAAAAGTAAGAAAATGGTTTTAAAATCCCTTGTAGGGTACTTAATGAGTTATCGGTAGGTGAAGTTCGGTAGCTCATTAGGTATTTTACGGGATCATGTTATGCCTTACAGAGGGGTAAGGTGTGACAGGGCCACATTTTTCTCCCATTCAATGGTCTCAAGGCATTGGTGTAAGTTTGAATATATGTTTCAATGGAATACACTTTATCAACATAATTAACAGGTTCTTGTCTCATGTAATGAATATAGGCATAGGCATGATGATAAGGAATCGTTGTTAAATCCCATTCCCTACAACTGCAGTGTTTTCCAACTAGGTTTACAACATATCTATCATCTTTGATCATGACCTCAAATGTGTCCCCAACAACTGGTTTCAGTGAATATAATGATGTTAATTTCCTATTTGTCTCTAACTTCTTCTTATCCTTGGACATATAACATCAGTCTTACTTCTCATTAGTGTTAAATTCTTGTGCATTCTTTCTATCAACATTGACCTTATATCCTTAAGCATATCTATTATAGGTAGTGTCCTAGGATTGCTAATAAAACAATTGAAACACTCACATATATTGTTCTTAACTGTGTCAGTCTGGGTCATTGTCCCAATGTTTGATTTACAG
Source organism: Hevea brasiliensis (assembly GCF_030052815.1). NCBI lineage: Eukaryota > Viridiplantae > Streptophyta > Magnoliopsida > Malpighiales > Euphorbiaceae > Hevea > Hevea brasiliensis. The sequence goes on along the minus strand of NC_079493.1, from coordinate 12,306,806 downwards.
AACTTGTGAGGATCATTGGACATGAAATCTTCAAAGGTAGCATCTGATTCACCCTTCATCTCATTCATTTTTGTTTGAAACTCAGTAGCATGTGTAGCATATGCAGCACCTCAAAACAGTTTCTTGTATTTTTCTCCTCTATGTATCTTCTTCAAATTGACCCAAATGTGTCTAGCACAATTTCTGTGCTCAGCCGTAGGTGTTAACTGGTGAATTGCATTTAATAGACCCTAACATAAAAAGAATGAAAACCAATTTATATTAGAATCAAATATACACAACACATAATGTTAATTAATGGTAAATAGTAGGATTATTTACCTTTTGTTGTTCACTGATAAAAGTCCATCCAGTGCCATCTCCAATGTTGAACTCTTCAAACATAAGTGTTAGGAACCAAAGCCAGGTTTCCTTTTTTCCCCCCTCTACAACAACCCATGCAACAGGGAACATTTGATCATTCCCATCCTTGCCCACAGCAACTAATAAACACCCACCTAAGAAGGTCTTCATAAAAGTACCATTAAACCCCAGAAAATATCTACATCTTGCCAAAAAGCCCTTCCTCAAAGCACTAAACCCAACATAGAATCTCTTGAAGACTGGTTGCATGGGTGCTTGGTTAGTATCAACACAAAGCTCAAACCTCCCCTCTCTATCATTCTCTATAAGCTCTGCCTTGTAAGACTTAAGTAAGGCATATTGTTGTTGAAGGGATCCTCTACGCAAATTCAATGCTTTCCACTTCCCTCTATATAGCTGACCATGCCTACTGTTAGTGAATATTTGTCTTTCAAAATAGCTTGCATATCTTTGATCTCTAAATCAGGCTTTGCTCTAATTTTTTTCTAAAAACTCTCTTACAATCCACTCAGAATTTGCCTATCTATTTGTAAGGGATCTATAACACTTATGCTCATTTGTAAGGGTTTTGATTATAAAGGTATGTTCATCTTGAACAAAACTGCCATACACTCTCCAATCACAACCATCCACACACCTTGCACCAAGTCTTTTCTTCTCACTCTTGATAATCCTCACATTAAACACATTACAAATGGCATATTTCTGGATTGCCTCTTTACACTGCTTGCTATCACTAAACTTCATCCCAACTACAAATTGAAGCTATGCATGATCACACTCTAGGTCATACAGAATATCCCTTCTCTTCTCCCTTATGTGCTCTTCAAAGTCATCTTCATCACCCTCTGAATCTTGCCCTTCCAAAGCCTCAATATACAAATGGATATCCCCGTTATCATCCCATTTAACCATCTCTAAAACATCACTGTCACTAGAATTCCTAACATCCCTGTTTTCTTATCTACCCCAGGCATAAAATATGCCATTTTTGTTACCTGCCCATATCCCAGTTTTTTTAACTCCTCCTCTGTATCAAGATAGCTAATCATATCTGCGTCAATGTCTTCCCAATAATGCACCTCACCACCCTCGTATTCAATGCTACCATCCCCATCCCACAAAGTTCTACCATGGTGAATCAGCAAAGACACATACACCATCTTATGTCATGCACAAATAGAAACAAAACGAAACCATACTCAGTATACAAAGATCATTATTTTCATTACATGCACATGCAAAGATGTTAGCGTTATAGGGAACAACATACATATCTTGAATAACCATACAAAACCCTCGAATCTGCTATGGGTACCACTCGAGTTTACCAATGGCGTCTGAATTTCAATTGAATACTTTATTCTTCTTTCGATAATTGAAGGTGACAACCCAGGGGACCACAATGTGATTCGGCTTAATTAGGGATTTTAAATATCAATGAGGATTCAAATGATAAAGAGATTCTCACGTAGGTTGGTATTAAGGGACTATTTTGGTGCCTATTTGGGGATTCATTTTAGGGGTATTTAGGGATTTCTCATTTGGCTTAGCAAATGGACTGACATGGCAAGAGATGGCAGCCACGTGGCAGTTCCGTTACTCCACTAACGGGGTGCCTAATGACAAGGCATAGATTTTATAATTCTCAAATTACAGAGTTTAATTGGTAATTTTAGAAATATAGGATATAATTGAAAAAATTCTGAAAGTACAAGTTTTTTTTAGCAATTTCCCCAATTTTATATTGTAGTCTCAATTATTAATATATGTGTATTGTTATTTTTTTTAAGCTAAAATTAAAATATAAAAGCCTAATTAATTCTAATTAAAATTTATAGGATTTATATGATTATAAGTTTCTTTTTAAGAACCAAAACCAGTATTGATTAATAATTAAAGGTTAAAAATCAACTTAAAAAAAAAAAAAAGAACCCTCCCTCTTTTAGTACAAGAAGCCTAACGTGTTCAATTGCATTGGGCCTCTCACAATTTCGCAAAACTTGGGCCGAATCAATTTTTTGAGTAAAAAGAAAAATTCTCTTTTTAATTCAATAAATTGGTTAATTTTTTCGAATATCTTTCAATTTTAGAATTTATTACACTTTTATTCTTTATTTTTATTTTATTACCAAAAATCCCTCAACTTAAAAAATATTACATAAAATTCATTTAACTTAAAAAAAACGTTATGTAAAAGTCTCTAATGTCAGAATCTTATCATTATCTCTGACTAATATGATACTTGACAATATCACACTATAAAATAAAAAAAAATTAAAAAACTAAAGTGTTACATATAAAATTCATAATAGACTACTATTAAAATTATGACAATTATTAATTTTATAAAAGAAAATCAATTGCTGTAGAGTCATTACCCTCAATCAATCAACTTTGTTTAATCATCATCTAAGTGGTTATTGTAGTTGATTTAGAAAATTATATATGTTTTTAATTCAGCTTCTTAATTAATTAATTTTTTTTTTGCATCTGTAGCTGATCCAAAATATAGTTCATAAACTTACGCTTTAATTTAGAATGTTTTGAATATAAATGAATTATAATATATATATATATATATATATATATATATATATATATATATATATATATATATATATATTATAAAATCTATATTATTTATCTATATTATGAAGAGTTTGGCTTGCTAATTAAAATTATTATATTAATATTTTAATTTTTTAATTAATTATTTTAAATTTATAATTAAAAAAATAAAATAATAAATTACATTAAATGATCATTGATTTGTAATTTATGGCTATTATTTTATAAAAGTAATAAAAATGTAATTTTATTTAAAAATTAAATTAGATATGTAAATAATAAAAATAAAGTATTATTGTTATATGTTATAAATTTTATTGATCAATTTAAAAAAAAATTAAAAATAATTTTAATGAAAGTAAAATATTAAAATTTATATTAATGTTGTTATATGACTATTGTAATTTTTTTCCTTAATTAATTAACTTAAATTTATAATTTTAAAATATAAAATAATAAATTGCATTAAATGACTATTGATTTATAATTTATTGTTATTATTTTGTAAAAGTGAAAAATGCAACTTTATTAAAAATTAATTAGATACGTAAATATTAAAAATGTTAAATGAGAGTATTATAGTTATATATTATACAGTTTATTGATTAAATTTTTTAAAAAATGTATAGTAAAAATAATTTTAATGAAAAGCAAAATATTAAAAAATAAATTAAATATAAAAGTTAACTTTTAATTAAATTTGCGCATAGCATAAATATTTAGCTTATACATATATATATATATATATATATATATATATATATATATATATATATATATATATATATATATAAATTTTTTTTTTTTTTTTGAAGCTAAGCTTTAAACAAGATTTTACGAGAGTGTGCCAAATAAACTAATAAATAGGCTGAAAAAAATTCCCATATGACACATTTTTTTTATCTTTATTTTTAATTGTATTTATAAAATTAGCTTATCATATTAAATATTAATTTATGTTTAAATATGTTTAAATTTCAACAATTAAAATCTTATTTCAACTGTTAAATCTAAAATTATTTTTAATATTTTTTTAAGAAATTTAAAATTTCTTAAATTTACAAATTCAAACATTACAAAACTATACTTATTGTATTATATATCCATAAAATTAACTTTTTAATTAAAATTTTTAATTACATTAGAAAAGAATGAATTATTTAAAAAATAAATATATATAATTATTCATTAAAAAATTATTTAGACATTTAGATATATATTTTTAAAAATATTTCTTATATTTAAAATATATAAATTCTAATAACGATAATTCAAAAATTATCAAGTGGCATATGTATTTTCTTTTTATTTTATTTATTTTTTTATTGATATATGTCAAATAATTTAAAAATTAATAAAAAATAATCTATTAATTAACATATTTATTTATTAAATTTGAAATAAATTATAATTAATTAAAATTTTATGATATAATTATAAAAATATAAAAAAAAATAAAATATATATTAAATTATATTATTAAAATAAAATAATAAATAATCAACGTAACTAGCGAATAAAATGACTATTAATTCAATGACTTTACGATGAATATGCGTTTCACTTAATAAACTTAAATTTGACAAAAAATTAAACAAATAATTTTTTTAAATATGATTTTAAAGTTGGATTCGAAACCCTTTTCATATAATAAGTCAATTAATAATTTAAATTAATTCGCAATTCAATATGATCTTCCATCCCACCCAATAAAGAAAAGAAACCTTAAGTGACTTTGAATCTGAACGATCAAAACCATTTGTCAGCTGTAATTGTGGCCCAATTAAAAGGTAGTAAATGAGCCAGGCTAAAGATATTAATTAAAAAGTATAAAAAATAATTTAAGACCCTTGTCTAATTTTATAATAAAATTTATTTTATTTGTATAATAAAATTTATTTATAAATGAATTTTATTATTTATTATATTTTATATTAAATATAAAATTTATTTTAAATAAAATGAATTTTACATTTAAAAAAATAAAATAATATATAATAAAAAAATAATTTTATCATTTAAAATATAAATATTTTAAATTTAAAATTTATTTATAAATTCTTTCAATTTTATGAAATTTGTTATAGTTATAATAAATTTCATGAAATTTATTATTAAGAATTCTCAATAAATTTTCATTTAAACAAAATACTAAAATTTTATATTTATAAATGAATTTTATAAAATTTTATATAATTTATTTACACCAAATACTACCTAAAATTAAATTTAATAAATTTTAATTATAAAAATATTAAAATAATAAAATAAATTTTTTTCAAACTACTTTTTTTATAATTAAAAAAAATAATAATAATTTTGAGTCTCTAACATCAATGTTAAATAAACACTTAGGTTCGAATTATTTCAGGTTGTATACCATTCTCATGTCTTCTCAGGATTCACTATGATAAAGGAGGATTAATTGACCCTTTTTTTTAATTAAATTTCTCTTGTATATTTATATATTTATTTAAATTTATCCTCATAAATTTAAGTATTAAATTTTTTTTAATGAAAAATATATTTTTTATTAATAGAAAATCAGTTGATCCAACAAATTATTATATATTTATATTATATGTACATCTGCGCCCATAAAAGTGTAAATCTATTTTTTTAAATTTAAAATTTAATTATTTTCATATGACTATCCATAAATTATTTTTTAATAAAATAAATATATTATATAATTTATTTATATATTGATCTGAAAAAAATTTTCTCTAGATCTGTTACTTTGTCTTTTTTTTTTTTTTCAAGTGAATTCATGTATTTTCATATCAAGTTGCCAATGGTCAAGATTACCCATAAGATTACTATGCAAAATGACTACTGGTCAATTTATGACTTGTGTGTGTCAAATCAAAAAACAGATTGAAATTTTGATTAGCAAAAAATTAAAATAATTTTAATAATTTAAGACAAAATTATTAAAATTGTAAAAATTAAAATTTTTAGATTAAATTAAAAAAAGCTCAGATTTAGTTTTTTTTTTTAATTTTTTTTAATTTTTTTTATGATTAGGTCATTTCTAAACCATTAATAGACCAACTTGCATCAGTATATCCTTCAAGTACAATAGGATAAAAACCTACTTAATTCTTCCTAATGCTTTTACTAGGCTTTCAGTATATCTTAGGAGTTTGCTTATTGTAAATGTAATGAATAGTATGAGACAATAAGTAGCATTTAATTATTAATATTAAAATTTGATTGATTAAAATAGTTTAATTATATTAATAAATATAATATTTAATTAATATATATTTAATTAATTTTTTAATGACTTACTGATTGACCAACCAATTAAATCAATTCAATGACTTATTAACTTTGTCGCTCAACCAGGTCAATCTCCGGGCTGATTTCTAGCAGTACTGACTCCGAATTCTGGCAACTAGCACCACCGCCGCTTATCGTTTCAAGCGTCTTACTCGGCCTTCACTTTTGGATTATGAGTCATGGACTTTGGATAATGGGTAATGGATATGGATCATGGACCTAGGTTATGGGTTAGGCTGTGAAGCCCAAGTCCAAATTAAATTACGGTGTAAACAGCTTGGTAGCTTTCCCATACTGTAGGATTAGCATAAAAACAAGCAGTCCTAGGTAAAAGAATTAGCTACCTTATTTACTTGCCTACTGATCCAATGCAGATAAGTCGTTTATATATATATATATATATATATATATATATATATATATATATATAGAGAGAGAGAGAGAGAGAGATTTTATTTGGAATAAGTGGTTTATAAAAAAATAATTTAATTGAATTTTTAGAATTATAAATCTTAAATCAGAAAAATATAAATATAAAAAGAATAAATATAAGTTATTAGATTGTGATATTAATTTCACTAATTATTTTGATATGTGAATATAAAAATTAATTAAAAAGAAATTAATTAAATTTAATTTTTTAAAAATTTTACATTTACAAAAGGGAGAAGGTCTTCATTGGGGAAAGACGAGACAAACAAGCAAAACAATTAATGTCCTACCATATCAAAACTGGGGAAAGTTTCTTGGAGTGCCATTGCCCTGGCACAAGGTAAGCAAAGCAAGAACCACATCTACGACACTATAAACATGGGCTGCGAGGCCTTTTAATTTTTTTTTCAACCTTCCTGGAGAAAGCTCATTATTACATTTTGATTTGATTTTTGTTTAGAATATTGTGTTCAAATCAAATGGGTTACAGCTTTTTTAACGGCTTTGTATGTATTTGTCATGTCCTCCTGAGGTCATGACTTGAACTCTTAAGCTCATAATTAATTGATCGATCCCACAATTTTTTTTTTTTAAATAGTCTTCCACGTGAGGACCCAGTTACTAGAAGAAGGGAAACAAATTAAGAAAAAAACTAAAAAGTTAAAGCCTATTTTGACTAAACTATATCCATACAGCTAGGCATGGCATTTCTAGTTAGCTAGGAAATGGGTTACCGATCACTTTGGGCCGAATGAGTTTAGGTCAAGTCAAAATTTGCCACCCCTTTATATGAGCTCTACCTAGTCTTAGCCACCGTCTGATTCTTGGAATCTAGTTTTATTGGGTTCGATTCAGCATCGGAAGCCCCCAACAAATTAAAAAGAAAGGTTTGGATCTTTCCCTTCTTGCCAATTCAATTCTTGGTGCTGCGCCAGCTCACTTCATGCGATGAGAACGGACAGGGTATCAATGAAAGTTATTATATAAAAACTTGAAGCTATTTAATATTTTTAATATTTAAATTCATATTAAATTTAATAAAAATTTATCTCAACTATTTAAACTTAATTATTATTATTTAAAAAATACACGAATTTATTTAATTTTATATATTTTAATTAATAATTTATGTTAACATATTTTTATTAATAATTTATATTTTAAAAATTTAATAATTCTAAAAAATATTTAAATTTTATTTATTTAAAATATAATATATAAAATTTATAAATATTATTATAAAAAATATATTTTATGTTTAATTAATTATTTATATAAACATATTCGAATTATAAATATTTATCATGTCAAATCTGTTCTGTTAGAATTTGATCAAATTGAGTATATGTAAATATTTGACCATTTGTCATCCCTGTTTGATGGTGTTCAAAGTTCTCTATTTAATTCTCCATTATATATATATATATATATATATATATATATATATATATATATATATAGATGGATTTGCGCCAATTCACTCCCTGGAATTGATCGAAGTTCTCTTTTTAAAGGCAAAGAAAAAGATGAGATTCTTAATGACTGAGTTTCTAGTGGAATTTATGGGTTCAATTTTCTAGGTTTAGAATTTGATCAAATTGAGTATATGTAAATATTTGACCATTTGTCATCCCTGTTTGATGGTGTTCAAAGTTCTCTATTTAATTCTCCATTATATATATATATATATATATATATATATATATATATATATATATATATATATATATATATATATATATATATATATATATGGATTTGCGCCAATTCACTCCCTGGAATTGATCGAAGTTCTCTTTTTAAAGGCAAAGAAAAAGATGAGATTCTTAATGACTGAGTTTCTAGTGGAATTTATGGGTTCAATTTTCTAGGTTTGGATTTAGGGTTTAATTTTACCCATTTTTGTTATATATGGTAGCATATTTTTCTTGAGTTCAATTTTTCTGGGTATAGATTTGCTTTGGGAAGGAAAGAGATGGGAAGTGAGACGAGGGAGGAAGAAGGAGAGACATGGGATGGGTAGAGAGAGATAGATATTTATATAAAGATTAATTCATAAATAATAGTAATACTAAGAGGTTAACTTATCAAAATATAAAGACCTATACAATAAATAAATGTAATATTTAGAGACCAACTGTCACAACTTACCCCTCTGTAAGACATAACATGATCCTGTAGAATACCTAATGAACTACTGAACTTCACCTACCGATAACTCATTAAGTACCCTACAAGGGATTTTAAAACAATTTTCTTATTTTTAATAAGTGGTGAGCATTTTCTAATGGGTATTTAAAACATTTAATTGAAATTAAAAACTAGTTAAAACTTTTGGCCCATTTTATTTTTCCACAAATTTTATAAAAATTTTGACAGAGTTTCGTCTGTATTTTGAGAAAACAGTTCTTCAAATACCTGAAATAAAAGCACTTCTAAAAATTTTCTCAACCACTACTTCAATTTCACAATCAAACTCAATCAATTTCAACAACTCCACAATCATTTCAATCAATTTCTCAAGTTCAAAATTCAATAATCCTTAAGGTACTGTCAATCAATTTCATACATTCATATTTCTTTAAAGATAAACAATTTATATATACATCATACAAAAATTTACATTAAGAAAATTCAAACTAAAATTTATTACGAATTTTATACAGATTTTGTACAAGCTGCTCAAGACCCATTTGCACATGTCCATACATTTCTGTGCATTATATACATCAAAATAAATATTTACAGGCAGGGTATAAATTATACCCGATAACTTCAAGCTGATAAATCCTCAATCCTCAGCAGCTCAGTCTGTTGCTCCTCTAGTCTCTATATCTGCGACAGCAATAAAAGCTATCGCTTAGTACTAGGACTTAATAGTACACAACATACTAAAATAATCTTTATGCAGAACTTAAATCACATTTATTCAAAAATTTGACTGAACATGAGAATTAAATCCAAATCATGCATTATGAGATTTTAATCCCAAATAATTTCTTTTTGAAGTATCAAATCACATTCATAAAACCCACAGTTAGATCATGCCATTCGAAACAAATAGAATCTCAATAGCCAGAGGCTAAAGAGAAATCACATCACAAGGCTAGCTAGCTCAAATATATGGATATCCATTCACATCCTCTTCTACTGGCACACCTCAACACTTCTCCAGAGAATTCGAAACTAATTACCCCCACTAGTCGTGCTAGTGAGGTATTCAAATATATGGTCATGACACTGTGGTTTCAAAACTTATCTTAACAATTTGCTAAACATTGTCATTTCAAATATACACAATAACTTTCAACAATTTAAATTGAAACTTCATAAATAATATCACAAATAAACTTTCACAATTCAAAGCAAAAGTAAAATACATATTTCATTCACTTAATCAATGAATTTTAAAGCATAGTGATGTTGTGCACAAACCTCAAGCGAGTCGCCTCTTGGCCTTTACTCGGTTCTTCGGGTTCTTTCCTAGTATTCTTTTCAACTGAAACACACAATCTTACAGTGTTTCAGTACCATAACTTAGCATAAATCCAAAAATAAATTTAACTTCACTTTTACCTAGCTCTAACGTGCTAAACTCGACGTTCCTTAAATTTTTGTGTTTCGGGTTACTATTCACTACACTATTTAAGTCAAATTCTTGACTTTCTAAGGCTTAATAGGTATGGGAATTCCAACTTCACCCACGTACTACACTTTGGTCATTAAATTTGTTGGTTTTGGTTGTTTATTCAAATTCTAAGTCTTTTAGGAAAAATTGCCAATTTTCAGTTTTGGAGTCCTAAGTTGCACTGTTCTATTGGTCACTTTACTGTTGAAATTTGGCAAAACTTTCTTCATAAAAAATGTTCCCTAATTTCTTAAGTTTATTCTCCTTTTTGAATCACCACAATTGGAGTTTTGTAGCTCAATTTATGGCCATTTGAACCATGGTTGCCAGATTGAATTCAACCTAGAATTCTGGGCAATTTTTGGTGCTAGCAAATTTGGGTCACCAAATTGGGGTGGCCAAATGACTTGGTTAATGGCATAATTTGGGTTTGTGTTCTTCATGAAAGTTTTAAGTCTATATCTCATCTAACCATTGGTAAAATTTCAGGTCATTTTGACCTGCCTAGCTTGAGTTATGACCAAATAAACAAACACTGTTCATTTGGTCAGTTTGTACAGGGCAGCCTGCAATTTTCCAACTTTGATCAATTTGTTCACTAGGTTTTGGTCATTTTTTGGGCATGCTTCTTGAATGAAAATTGTGTCATTTAGTGTCTATTTTCATTCCCAATTAGTCTCATACCAATTGGACTTGTAAAATTTCATTTTTGGTCCCTCAAAGTTGACTTGGTCATGCTGCTAGCAGCATGACCACACTCCCTCCGAATTTGGCTTTAATTCAAACACTTCTAACACACTTAATTAGGTCACAAATGACCATTTCTCACTTCACATTAGGTCAAAGACACCATTTACGAGTTTCTCACATTTTTTGTCTCTAAACCCTAATGTCCAAAACCCTAATTTATATATTTGCTCCATTCATGAATTTAAAGTGTAGCACTAACACCTACCCACTTAGATTGACTTGCATGCATGATTTATTGAAGTGAAACATATCATTTTCACCTAACCCTCATGGCTGCCAAATTATTTGTCCCTTCATAACTTATCATTTTCTTTAACTTTTCATGCAATTTACACTCATTTCAACTTAATTTCAAAGCTTAAAGAAGAAAAGAAAGGGAAACAAGTACTAACATTACTTGTCAAATTTTCTTGAATTGCCAAGCTTGATTTTCCTTCACTTTTCTTCAATTTTCTTCCTCCCAACTTCTTGTTGAGGTTCAATTTAAAGGTTTCTAAAAATTTTAGAAATGATTTATGGGGAAATTTTAGAGTTACCAAAGCTTGAATTTGAGCTCAAATGGAGGAATTAGAGTGAAAAGAGAGAGAGAAGAGGTGACGCCAATTTGGAAGGAGAAGATGACCACTTTGATTTTTCTTTTTTTTAATTTTATGTTTATTTCTCTCCTTTTTGACTTAGTAAAAAATAACTTAAATAGGAAAATATTTATGAGATATGCATGATGTCATCTATGTGATGTCATTACTTTTTTGACTTTTCTTTTTCTTTTTCTTTTTTTTATTAGTTCTTTAATTTAATTCTCGATTATGAAATTTTTTTTCTCCGATTTTATTTGACAGTTAGGTCAGGAGTCAGCTCTCGGTGTCAATTGACCAAATTGCCCCTCGCCGGTTAATCCCGGTTTGCAATTAATTCAATATTTCTTCCGGCTCTTTGACCTAATTATTTGACTGGTTTAACAGCTCTTTTTCGTGATTTTTTCTTTTCCACTGTGTTTATAATAGTCCTAAGGACCGCAGAGTCACATTTTACAGTTCGAAATTTGAGTTTAAATTGACTTCGCAGTCGTTCCCGAGAAGGTCACCCATCGCTGTGACTCTCGGTTCGTTTAACTTCTTATGTTCTGTTTTTCTTGTTTATACTTAACTAATTGGACATTACTAATTATTTGTGTTTATGGCTTCTCTAGTTGTCTTAAGTATGGTTCTAATCCTCTTAATTGTCCGGACCGACACCGGTCACCGGAATAGTGAAATATACCAGGCTATACAAATAGGGGTGTTACAATTCTCCCCCACTTAAAATAAATTTTATCTCGAAATTTTACCTGGTATTAATCTCTGAACAGCTATAGGTGCTGTCTCCTCATGTCCTCCTCTCGTTCCCAAGTAGCCTATTAGCCCGAATGATGGTTCCACAGCACTTTTACCAACGGTATCTGCTTGTTCCGTAGCTGCTTCACCTCATAAGCCAAAATCTCCTTGGGTTCTTTTTCATATGTGAGGTCTGGATTCACTTCAATTTCCTCTACTGGTAGTACATGAGATGGGTCTGATCAATACCTCCTCAACATAAACACATGGAAGACATTATGTATCTTCTCCAACTCTGAAGGTAGTGCCAAACGATATGCCAAAGGACTCACTCTTTCTAGAACCTCATATGGCCCAATGAAACGAGGACTTAGTTTCCCCTTTTTGCCGAATCTCATAATCCTCTTCCAAGGGGAAACCTTAAGGAAAACTTTCTCACCCACTGCATATTCAATATCCCTTCTTTTCAAATCAATGTAGGACTTCTGACGGTCTGATGCAGTTTTAAGTCGATCTCGAATCACCCTGATTTTCTCTTCAGTTTGCTGAACAATTTCGAGTCCAATCATCTTTCTTTCACCCACGTCATCCCAACATAATGGGGTTTTACATTTTCTGCCATACAAAGCTTCATATGGAGGCATCCCAATGCTTGATTGATAGCTATTGTTGTAAGCAAACTCAATCAAAGGCAAGTGTGTATCCCAACTGCCCTCAAACTCAATCACACAAGCCCGTAGCATGTCCTCCAAGATCTGAATTACCCTCTCGCATCGCCATGCATGCGTGGGTGGAATGCGATCAAGTTCAATCTAGTTCCTAGGGCTCTCTGCAGACTACCCCAGAATCTAGAAGTGAACCTAGGATCTCTGTCTGATACGATGGATACTGGCACTCCATGCAGTCTCACAATCTCATTAATGTACAACTTGGCCAATCTTTCTAAACTGTAGTCCATCCGAACTGGCAGAAAATGAGCAGACTTGGTCTGTCTGTCAACAATGACCCATACTGCATTATGACTCTTCTGTGTCCTCGGAAGTCCCATAATAAAATCTATCGTTATTCTTTCCCATTTCCATTCTGGTACTGGTAGTGGATGTAACAACCAAGCGGGTACTTGATGCTCTGCCTTCACTTACTGACAAGTTAAGCATTTTGAAATAAACTCTGCCACATCTCTTTTCATACCTATCCACCAGTAATATTCCTTTAGCCCTCTATACATTTTTGTGCCACCAGGGTGCAAAGCAAGAACCACATCTACGACACTATAAACATGGGCTGCGAGGCCTTTTAATTTTTTTTTTTCAACCTTCCTGGAGAAAGCTCATTATTATATTTTGATTTGATTTTTGATTAGAATATTGTGTTCAAATCAAATGTGTTACAGCTTTTTTAACGGCTTTGTATGTATTTGTCATGTCCTCCTGAGGTCATGACTTAAACTCTTAAGCTCATTATTAATTGATCGATCCCACAATTTTTTTTTTTTTTAAAATAGTCTTCCACGTGAGGACCCAGTTACTAGAAGAAGGGAAACAAATTAAGAAAAAAACTAAAAAGTTAAAGCCTAATTTGACTAAACTATATCCATACAGCTAGGCATGGCATTTCTAATTAGCTAGGAAATGGGTTACCGATCACTTTGGGCCGAATGAGTTTAGGTCAAGTCAAAATTTGCCACCCCTTTATATGAGCTCTACCTAGTCTTAGCCACCGTCTGATTCTTGGAATCTAGTTTTATTGGGTTCGATTCAGCATCGGAAGCCCCCAACAAATTAAAAAGAAAGGTTTGGATCTTTCCCTTCTTGCCAATTCACTTCTTGGTGCTGCGCCAGCTCACTTCATGCGATGAGAACGGCCAGGGTATCAATGAAAGTTATTATATAAAAACTTGAAGCTATTTAATATTTTTAATATTTAAATTCATATTAAATTTAATAAAAATTTATCTCAATTATTTATTATTGTTATTCAAAAAGTATTCAAATTCGTTTAATTTTATATTTTAATTAATAATTTATGTTAATATATTTTTATTAATAATTTATATTTTAAAAATTTAATAATTCTAAAAAATATTTAAATTTTATTTACTTAAAATATAATATATAAAATTTATAAATATTATTATAAAAGATATATTTTATATTTAAGTAATTATTTATATAAATATATTTAAATTATAAATATTCATCGTGACCAAATCTGTTATGTTAAGATTTGATCAAATTGAGTATATGTAAATATTTGACTATTTATCATCCCTATTTGATGGCGTTCAAAGTTCTCTATTTAATTCTTCATTATATATATATATATATATATATATATATATATATATACATATATATATATATATATATATATATATATATATATGGATTTGCGCCAATTCACTACCTGGAATTGATCAAAGTTCTCTTTTTAAAGGCAAAGAAAAAGATGAGATTCTTAATGACTGAATTTCTAGTGGAATTTATGGGTTCAATTTTCTAGGTTTGGATTTAGGGTTTAATTTTACCCATTTTTGTTATATATGGTAGCATATTTTTCTTGAGTTCAATTTTTCTGGGTATAGATTTGCTTTGGGGAGGAAAGAGATGGGAAGTGAGACGAGGGAGGAAGAAGGAGAGACATGGGATGGGTAGAGAGAGATAGATATTTATATAAAGATTAATTCATAAATAATAGTAATACTGAGAGGTTAACTTATCAAAATATAAAGACCTATAACCAACTTGTCAAAAGACGGATGAATTTATTAATAATAAAATTTTCAAAGACTTTGAACCGAATAAGCTATAATTTTAACATTAATTATTATTTAAAATTTTAATTGATGTGGGATCTATTTTTCAATTAATCAAAAGTTTTATTTTTTAATTTAGTGGAATTCGTATTTGTCAATTCATAAAAAATAATATTTTATTGTACCCATGATATTATAGTTATTAAATTGGAGTTAAATCGAACCATTTGATTGAATCAATAAATAGATGAATCAGCCCTTAAGTCGGTATGTATTTATAATTGAACCAGATAAGAAAGCGATCCAATATGATTTAGTTGACCTAGTGATTGAACTGGTGAACCGGTGTAACTCGATTGATTCAACTGATTCAATTATTTAATATATATTTTTTAGTTAGTGTTGGTATAGAGAATTGAAATCAAAATCTTATAAAAAGTCATTAAAATCAAAATCAATTGAATTAATTTGATAGTTACATATATATTTTTTTATTTTAATATATTTATTTTTTTAGCATATATTCAATATTTCATGAATATTAAAAAAATTATATATTTATAAAAAATTTTATACATTATATTATTTAATACTTTTATATAAAATTTAAAAACACTATTAAAATTTATTAAATATAACTTAATAAATGTTAAAGTTTTATTTTAAATAATTAAAATGTAATTAATTAATTATATTTATTTATATTAATAGATATTATATTTAATTAAATTTTAATTAATTTACATATATTTAATTAATTTTTACTGATTAATAGGCTGAACTATTGATTTATTGACTCATTTATCCAGTTTCTTTGTTGAGTCGACCTCCGAATCGAGTTTAATAACACCATACATTAATAAGTTTAATGCCATTAGACATTTTATTATCTAAATGTTAACACTATAAAATTATATATCCTGAATTGTAACAAAAAAAATTCTTAAATCCTAAATGATAAAAGCACAAAGAAGTAATTAAGTGTACTACTTTCCCTTATAAAGAACAAATTAATATTATTTTTCTATACTTGCTAGTTTCGTGAATTCGAATTACCTAGTTTTATCAATAATTTTTAAAGCAACAATTCTCTATTGGCATACAATTCTTGATTTAAAAATTCACACTAGCACAATTTGTGGGCAGTTATTTTATTTTTATCTCTTAATTTTAATTTATTGTTTAAAAATCCTTAAAACTTTAATTGAGTTTCAAAAAAAATTTCTTTAACCTACAATAACAAATTTCTAAGTAAAAATGAAAAATCTCCCTTTTACTCTTTCTTTTTCTCTTTTCTTTTCTTTTTTTTTTTCTAAGAATTATTGTTCTACTTCTCTTATATATAAAAAATTTAACAATTCATTGATAAGAATTATAAAATAAGTACAGTATAATTTTTTTATAAGAAAAAAAAATACACAATTAAATATTTTATTTAAAGATAATCTAGATAGAATAGAATAATTTTCTAAATGATAACCGATCCTTTATTGGTAATTTTTTTTCTTTTTCTTTTTCCTTTTTTTAATTTCACTTTCTCTGAAACCGTTCCTTTTCTATTTATTTAAAGAAATGGTTTTGTAGCATTTATCTTTGTTTGGTTGCTCGGAAAACATAGGATTTGAAAGGAAATTGGGGCTAACTTTTTAACTTCGTCTTTATTTTGTTTTTCTTCCACGTGGTGTTTTGAGTTATCATCCATGAGTCCATTCCCTGCGGTGACCGTATTGTGCCTCTTGAAGATTATTGTTATTATTAGTATTCAAATTGCAAATTTGTGTTTGATTTCTAATTTTTTTAGAGTTGTGTATTTGAAATTGGTTGCAAGGAAAGGATTTTTTTTTTCAATTTTTTAAAAAATTTATTTTTATTTTCAAATTTTATTCTAATGTTTTGCAATGCAAAATTTAATTATGGAGCTGTCATAATAAAATGTAAATTAACAAATAATTTTGTAAATAAATTTAAATAAAAAATTATGTAAAAAATAAAATAATTTTAAGTAATTAATTGTTATCAAATTGGGTGTTAGAGGGAGAAAAAGAAAGAAGAGAAGAAAATGGGAATGTAACATCCCTATTTGCATAGCCTGGTATATTTCACTGTTCTGGTGACCAGTGTCGGTCCAGACAATTAAGGGGATTAGAACCACACTTAAGACAACTAGATAAGTTATAAATACAAATAATTAATAATTGTCAATTAGTTAAGTATAAATAAGAAAAACAGAACATAAGAAGTTAAACGAGCTGAGAGTCACAACGATGGATGACCTTCTCGAGAAGGGTTGCGAAGTCAATTTAAACTCAAATTTCGAACCGTAAAATGTGACGTTGCAGTCCTTAGGACTATTACGAACACAGTGGAAAAGAGAAAATCATGAAAAAGAACTGTTAAGTCAGTCAAATAATTAGGTTAGAGAGCCGGAAGAAACATTGAATTATTTGCAAACCGGGTTGAACCAGCGAGGGGCAATTTGGTCAATTGATCCCGAGAACTGACTCCTGAACTAACTGTCAAATAAAATTGGAGAAAAGAAAATTTTGGAGTCGGGAATTAAATTAAAGAATAAATAGAAAAAAAAAGAAAAAGAAAAGTTAAAAAGGTAGTTACATCATCATGGTGACATCACATATGAAGTCATAAATAATTTTTATTTACTTAATAATTTGACTAAGTCAATTAATGGATAAATATACAAAATAAAGAAATAAAATCCATTTCTCTTCTTCCCTTCCAAGCCGACCGAAACCCATCTCTCTCCCTCCTCCATGAATGTCCACCATTAAAGGGTTATTCAACCTTGAATAACTTGATGTTCTTCCACTAAAATTAACCCTAAACCCTAGAAAGCTTCTTAAAAACCCTAGACAAGGAGTATAGAAGAAAGAAGGAGGAAGAAAAATAGAAAACTAAAGTTTTGGGAATCCAAAGCAAAGGTTAGTATTCTAACTTTCAATTATCTAATAAAAAACATGTTTAGTTACTTAAATGAACTTAGAAACTAAAGAGATGAGATGAAACTAATTGTTGGAGGACTAAACCTAAATTTCGGTCAACTAGGGTTTTGATGTGTGTATGTATGAGTTTGATAGGTTTAAAAGTGTATGTGATCTTGTTTGAGATTAAGAAACATGTATATAGGCATTGAACCAATCAAATGTAAAGAATTAGTGTGGTTAGGGTTTGACACCTAGGGTTTAGAGGCAAAAATTTGGAGAAATGGTAAAATGATGTATTTGATCTAGTTTGAAGTGAGAAATGGTCATTTGTGACGAAATGAAGTGTGTTGGAATGGTTGGAGTTAAGGCCAAATTCGGATTGAGTGTGGTCATGCTGCTGGCAGCATGACCAAGGTCCCTTTGAGGGGCCAAAAACTGAAAATTTACAAGTCCAATTGGTATGAGACCAATTGGGAATGAAAATAGACACTAAATGACACATTTTTCATTTAGGAACCATGCCCAAAAAGTGACCAAAACCTAGTGAACAAATTGACCAAACTCGGAAAATCTCAGTTTGCCATGTACAAACTGACCAAATGAACAGTGTTTGTTCATTTGGCCATAACTTGAGCTGGGCAGGTCAAAATGACCTGAAATCTTACCAGTGGACAGTTTAAATATAGATCTAAAACTTTCATGAAGAATACAAACCTAAATTCTGCCAGTAACTAAGTCATTTGGCCACCCAAATTTGGTGACCTAAAACTGCCAGAACCAAAATTGCCCAGAAAATCTGGGTTAAGTCCAATCCGGTAGCCATAGTTCAAATGGCCATAACTTGAGCTAAAAACTCCAATTGGAGTGATTCAAAAAGGAGAATAAACTTAAGACAATAGGGAACATTTTCTATGAAGGAAGTTTTGTCAAATTCTAACAGTAAAGTGACCAATGGAACAGTGCAACCTTAGACTCCAAAATTGAAAATTATCAAATTTGCCTAAAAAGACTTAGAATTTGAATAAATAACCAAAGCCAACAAATTTAATGACCAAAATGTGGTATGTGGGTGAAGTTGGAATTCCCATACCTATTAAGCCTTAGAAAGTCAACAATTTGACTTGAATAGTGTAGTGAATAGTAACCCCGAAACACAAAATTTCAAGAACATCGAGTTTAGCACGTTAGAGCTAGGTAAAAGTAAAGTTAAATTTATTTTTGGATTTATGCTAAATTATGGTACTGAAACACTGTAAAATTATATGTTTCAGTTGAAAAGAATACTGGGAAAGAAGTCGAGGAACCGAGTCAAGGCCAAGAGACGACTCGCTTGAGATTTGTGCACAACATTACTATGCTTTAAAATTCATTGATAAAGTGAATGAAATATGTATTTTACCTTTGCTTTGAATTGTTGAAAGTTTATTTGTGACATTATTTATGATGTTTTGATTTAAATTGTGAAAGTTATTGTGTATATTTGAAATGACAATGTTTAGCAAATTGTTAAGATAAGTTTTGAAACCACAGTGTCATGACCATATATTTGAACACCTCACTAGCACGACTAGTGGGGGTAATTAGTTTCGAATTTTGATTCCTTCTCTGGAGAAGTGTTGAGGTGTGCCAGTAGAAGAGGATGTGAATGGATATCCATATATTTGAGCTAGCTAGCCTTGTGATGTGATTTCTCCTTAACCTTTGGCTATTGAGATTCTATTTGTTTCGAATGGCATGATCTAACTGTGGGTTTTTGTGAAATGTGTTTTGATTCTTGAAATGAAATTGTTTAGATCAAAATCTCATAATTCATGTTTTGTGTTTAACTCGCATGCTCAGTTCAATTTTTGAATAAATGTAATTTAAATTCTGCATAAAGACTATTTTAGTATGTTGTGCACCACTGAGTCCTAGTACTCAGTGATAGCTGTTATTGCTGTCGCAGATATAGACACTAGAGGAGCAGCAGACTGAGCTGCTGAGGATTGGGGATCTATCAGCTTGAAGTTATTGGATATAATTTATACCCTAACTGTAAATATTTCTTTTAATGTATGTAATGCATATAAATGTATGGACAGGTAAATTTGGTCTTGAGCAGTTTGTATAAAGCTTGTGTAAAGTTTGTAATAAATTTTAGTTGAATTTCTCTTAATGTAAATTTTGTAAGGATGTATATAAAATTATTTTATCCTTAATGAATTATGAATGGAACTATTTTATTTATTGTGAATTGAATGAAATTTATTATTAGCATTTGATGATTGTTGGATATTGAAAATGGTGGACTTGATTTTTTTTGGAAGTTGATAAATGTGTTGAGAAATTGGTTGAGATTGAGTATGAATTTGAAGCAGTGGTTGGAAAATTATTGGAAATGCTTTTATTTTAGGTATTTGAAGAATTGTTTTCTCCAAATACAAACGGAACTCTGCCAAAATTTTTATAAAATTTGGGAAAAAATAAAATGGGCAAAAAATTTTAACTAGTTTTTAATCTCAATTAAATGTTTTAATACCTATTAGAAAATGCTCACCACTTGTTAAAAATAAGAAAATTATTTTAAAATCCCTTGTAGGGTACTTAATGAGTTATCGGTAGGTGAAGTTCGGTAGTTTATTAGGTATTCTACGAGATAACGTTAGGCCTTACAGAGGGGTAAGGTGTGATAGGGAAAAAGAAAAAGAGAAGAAATGCGTAATTTCTTTGCCATTATCGTAAGTCAAGGGGATTATTTTGAAATAAAATTAAAGTTTAGGGATATTTTAATAATAAAATAAAATAAAAGAATAGAAGTGAAATAATATTCAAAATTGAAGAACGAATGATAAAAATTACCCCAATTTGTGACAAGATACATGTGATGTAATACCATTAATGAAAAATAGATAGATCATTAATAGGTTTTACAGATTAAGAAATTTACAAATATTTTTTTATTTTGAATTCAATGAAGGCTTAATGAATCAAATAACAATTAATAGATTCTTTCTCACCATAAAAATGAATTATCTTATAGTTACAAGACTCATTTTCTAGACCTCTTACTCTCCACCCCTTACTCTTTGTTTGGGAAGGAGTTTTTTAAAATAATTGAAGGTTTTTCAAGATTTAAAAATCTTGAACTTTTGTTTGAGAGGATAAAAGGCTTTTTAAAGTATGGTTTTGGAGGTTTTTAAAAATATCAAAAAATATTAATTTTCCAATCCACCAAATTAATGAGTTAACGATATTTTTTCTGTAAAACTTTTAAAATGCTTGAAAAAACTTTCTTTTTCTCTCAAATACTAAAAAATTATGAATATTTGAAACTCTCACTTTGAAAATCTTTACTTTATAAAATATTACTTTACTCTACTCCCTCCCAAACAGAGAGTTAAAGGTAAAGGAATGCCAATCAATTATTCTTGATTGGTTTCACAAACATTATTTTGAAGTTTAAAATTTTTTTTTTTATTATTCATCAATTAATATGAAGTTTTAGTTCTAGTTATCTTTACAATTAGAAGAATGATAATGCAATTTTTATTGCCTATTTTTCACGTCTTATTGGTCTTGCAAATTCAAATGAACTGCATTTGCAATACTCTACACTTCAGTGCAACACTTTTTTTTATTTTTTTGGTATCATTGCTGATTTTGATTCATAATCAGTTTCTCAAATGATACATAATTTTTTCGAATTTGAGTTCAAATTATTTTATTATGCGTATTATTTTTATTTTGAATTGGATCGTTTTAAATTATAAGTTGATTTTAACTAACTATCGAGTCATTATATATAAAAGATTTTGGGTTAAATATGTATTTGTTTCTCAATTGTTGTCGTTTCGAGTAAAAATATTAATTTAAAAAGTAATAATTTTATTTATTCAATTGTCAAAGTTTGAATTATCATGTCAATTTAAATAAATCATATTAATCATATAAAGCATGATCACCAAGTTAGAGCAATTATAATAAAGCAGAGGTACGAGGTAAAACCCCCAATCAAATCCGAGCAATACAAGGCAGTTTTAGGAATACTCTGGTCTTGTACTCTGATAATAACCTGATCTCAGGTCAATTTTGGATAACACAGCTGCACCCCTCAACTGATCGAATAAGTCATCAATGCGGGGCAATGGATATCTATTCTTTATTGTCACCTTATTCAACTGCCGATAGTCAATGCATAACCGGAGAGTGCCATCCTTCTTCTTTACAAACAACACTAACGCTCCCCAAGGTGACACACTAGGGCGGATGAAGCCCTTGTCAAGCAGCTCTTGCAACTGGACTTTCAACTCTTTCAATTCTGTTGGTGCCATTCTATATGGTGTTATGGAGATTAGGTCCACACTAGGTATAACATCAATCTCAAACTGCACCTCTCTTTCCGAAGGTAATCCTGGAAATTCATCAGGGAACACATCCGGAAAGTCATATACTGTGGGGATATCCTTCAATGCTGGACTACCTACTTGGGTGTCTATCACATGTGCCAAGTACGCCTCACACCCTTTCCTAATCATTTTTCTGGCCAGTGCAGCTGAAATGATGTTTAATGGCAATAACTGCCTCTCCCCATGTATTACTACATCACTATACTGAGAGAGACCAAAAGTGACTGTCTTCAGTCTACAGTCAATCATTGCATGATGCCTGGCTAACTAATCCATGCCCAAGATAATATCATAATCTCTGAAGGGCATTTCAATCAAATCTGA
Organism: Hevea brasiliensis; assembly: GCF_030052815.1. Classification (NCBI taxonomy): domain Eukaryota; kingdom Viridiplantae; phylum Streptophyta; class Magnoliopsida; order Malpighiales; family Euphorbiaceae; genus Hevea; species Hevea brasiliensis. The sequence goes on along the minus strand of NC_079493.1, from coordinate 12,284,058 downwards.
TAGAAAAACATGTCCTTGGATCACCAAAGGACAGTCTCTATAGATTCTGTTGACCCTAACCTCCTGACCCAATGGACTAGTTACTAGCACATCATAGTCCATTTGTACACACTGGATAGAAGTAGAACACATTACACTAGCACTGACATATGAATGTGTGGAGCCAGGATCAAACAACACATATGCATCTTGGTCAAGGATAGAGAAAATACCAGCTACTACGTTTGATGTTTCAGCCTCCTCTCTCTGTTTCATGGTATAGACTATAGCTGGTGCACCACTTGGTTCTGGCTGGTTAACAGTACTCTAACTTCTATGAGTTCTACCAGGACCCCTACCTCTGCCTCTACCTTAATCAGCTGGCTGTGACCCTCTAGGTGCAGAGACTTGGGCTGATCCCTCAGATGTAGTAGAAGGTCCAGATCGGCATGGAATAGTACAATCCTTAGTGAAATTTCTGCTCCCTCCATAATTAAAACATGCATCTGTGGCCTTGAAACACACCCCACCGTGTGTTCTACCACAAGTCTCACACTGCCGGACTGATAAAGCTCCTCGAGATGCCTGCTGGGTCTGCTGACTAGATCGGGGTGGTCTTTGGCCAGAGTATCTGCCTCTGCCAGATCTGAGAGAGCTAGATCCCCCAAACTGTTTCCTCTTCCCAGAACCACTTTCAGTAGCCTGGCCCATAGCCTTTTCAGTCTTTTTTTTTTCTCTTGAGTGCCCTTCTTCACCGCCCCTTCTGATTCTATCTTATCTAGTTCCAGGGCTTGTGAAATCAACTCAGAAAAATTCTGGTGTCTGAATCCCACAACTTACATTCTTAAGCTAGGCCTTAACCCAGCCTTAAACCTCTTACATCTGTCTCTGGGGCTGGAAACTAAGCTTCCAGCATAATGGCTCAGTCGAGAGAAGTCTCTCTCATACTCTGCTATGGTTCTGTCCCCTTGTTTCAAACTCAGGAACTCTTGTAACTTCATATCCACATAAGCATCAGGGACCCACTTCTGCCTGAATTCCCTCAGGAAGTCTGTCCATGTCAGCATAGGTGTTTCAACCAGGCTGTGGGGGATGGTCTTCCACCACTCATATGCATCCCCTTGCAATAGAGAAACAGAGTACTCGAACTTCAGCTCTTCTATACACTACAGCATTCTGAAAACCCGTTTGATTCTCTCTAACCACTGTTCTGCCTCCAGTGGATCCACAGTGCCCTTAAACTCGGTGGCCCCAAATTTCATTAATTTTTCATATTGCTAAGCTGAGGGCTGTGGTTGTGCTGCAGGTGCTTGCATCTGAGTTTGAGGTGGCACATTTCCCGCAATTTATTGGAAAAACGCAGCCATTTGTGCAACCGAAAGGTGAAATCGCTGCGGTCTTTGGAGTAGGAGCTGGAGTGGCTGACCCACTCACGTTCTGGAGTGCTGGGGCTTCCCCTTGGACCTCAGCCTCGACATATTGCTCTACGGAATGATCTCCCTCTTCCATTCCCTTTCTCAAAAATTTTATACTTCCTGAGATCAAACACAAGGAGGTTGACCTCCGTTAGTGCATATTCATCATGTAAATATGTCATATGTATCAATTAAAGACACATGAGCAGTTGTACTTATCAAAGAGATATTCACATACATAGTCAAAATTCATTACAAAACCATGCTCTGATACCACTAAAAATGTCACACCTTACCCTCTGTAAGGCATAACATGATCCCGTAGAATACCTAATGAACTACCAAACTTCACCTACCGATAACTCATTAAGTATCCTACAAGGGATTTTAAAACCATTTTCTTACTTTTTGGAAGTGGTGAGCATTTTGGTAGGAATTAAAAACATTTAATTGAAGTTTCAAAACTAGTAAAAATTTTTGTCCATATTTATTTTTTCATAAATTTTGGAAAAATTTCGGCAAAGTGCCATTTGTGTTTTGAGAAAACAGTTCTTCAAAAACCTGTAAAAACACTTCCAATAATTGTTTCCACAACTCCCAACCACCAAAAGAACTCAAGTCAACACAATTCAATTTAAATCCACAATTCAACTAAAGTTGTCATCTCAAAATACTTCACAAATTCATTCACATTGCAAATAATACTTATTTTACAAATACAGATCTTAATTTCCAAAAAGAAAATCTAAAATATCATTATTACAATTTATTATACAACTGCTCAACTTTTTATCAATACATAAGGCATTACAATATTTACATCAAATAACTACAAGGTATAATTAAATACCCGTATAAAAGATCGGCGAAGGCCTTGCCAATTCAGCAGCTCACTCTGCTGCTTTGTCCTTGCTCTTATCTGCGACAGCAAAATAAGCTATCGCTAAGTATAAAAATACTCAGTGGTGCACAATAAAAATTTGAAATGCAATACATAAAACATTCATTGACAAATCACAATTTAAATATTTCACAATTATCAAAACTCATTATAGCATAATTTTGGTCAAATAATTTAATAAACATAGTGTTGCCAATTCATACACAACTTAAGCCATGACACAAAATTTCCGATCAATGCCGCATTGTACACCACGACAAAGCAATCTACAACCCCACTAATCGAAATCAATGAGGGAGGTGGCTAGCTAGCTAATGAGTACTCATCCGATCTACAACCTCAACTGGTAACCCAGAGAGGGAGGAAAATAATCGATCTCAACCCCATAAATGGAGGAATAATAAGGCACTATCATGCTAAGTGTGAATCAGAAATCAATTTAAAACAATTTATTGAAATATTGCATGCAAAATCAAATCAATTTCCAAAGTCATATTTTCATTCACAAGTGGCAACACAAAAGTTCTTAAACTCATAATTAACACGAAAATTTCATAGTGCATACTAAATCAAATTTTCAATGAGAAAATACTTAAATAGGGTTTATTGTGCACAAACTTAACGTGAGTCGCCTCTAGGCCTTGACACAGTCTCTTAGACAATCCGGGTCTTTTTCAGCTGAAACACGAAATTTATAGTGTCTCAGTATCTTTGTCTCACAATAATTCTAATAATTAATCCCAATATGCTTAAACTTACATTCTTGAAAATTTTCATGTTGAGGTTACTATTCATGATACTATTCAAGTCAAAATATTGACTTTCTTATGCTTAAAAGGTATGGGAACTCTAACTATACTCACATACCATATTTTGGTTGCCAATTTTATTATTTTTGGTCATTTTCTCAAAACTTAAGTCTTTTACGCATACTTTCAAATTTTCAATTTTGGTGACCTATTTTGTACTGTTCCATTGGTCAGGTTGCTATTAGAATTTGGCCAAGTTTTCTCCATAGAAATTGTTTCTTATTGTCTTAACTTTATTTCCCTTTTTGAATCACTCTATTTAGAGTTTTGTAGCTCAAGTTATAGCCATTTAAACATGGCTGGCCAGATTGGCCTAACCTAGATTTCTGGGCAAATTTCTGGGTTCAGGTAGTTTTAGGTCACCAACTTTGGGTGGCTAAATGACTTGGTTAAGAGAATAATTTGGGTTTGTGTTCTTCATGAAAGTTGTAGGTCTATATCTCAGCTTTATACTGGTAAAATTTTAGGTCATTTGGACCTACCTAGCCCAAGTTATGGCTAAATGAAAACACTGTTCATTTGGTCATTTTTGTACAGGGCAGAACACCCAATTCCGGATTTGGTCAATTTGTTCACTATCCTATGGTCACTTTCTGGGCAAAATTCCTAAATAAAAAATGTGTCATTTTGTGTCTAGTTTCATTCCCAATTAGCCTCATACCAATTAGGTTGGTAAATTTTCAAGTTTGGTCCCTGAAAGGGACCTTGGTCATGCTGCCTACAGAATGGCCATATCCAATCCAAATTTCAATTTGGTTCTAAAACTTCCAACACACCACAATTGGTCACATATGATCATTTTTCAGCTCAAACAAGGTCAAATACAACATTTGACCAATTCTCTAAATTTTGTCTCCCAAAACCCTAGGTCCAAAACCCTAACTCACTTGATTTGTTATATTTTATTAATTCCAAGCATACAAACATACTTTCTCAACTCATTCAAGCTTTCTAACATGTTTAATTCAATCAAACTCATGCATTCTCAACTTAATCCCTAGCTGACCGAATTCACATATAGTCCTCCAAAGATGTTTTCTTTTCATTTTAAATATATTTCTAGGTTTATTCAACTATAAACACAATAATTCAACTAGAAATTCCAAGTTTAGATTACTAACCTCACTTTGAATTTCAAATCTTCAAATCTTTCACTCTTCTTCCAAACTTTCTTAATCAATCTTCTTTTCTAGTTTCCCATGTTAGTAGTATGCCCTAGAGCATATCATTTAGTATGTATCTTGTACATATTTTTATTAATAAAAGGCATTTCCACTTTTCCGTTTACATAATATATTTATGTGTAATAGAAAAGGTCCATTGATATTTTGTTAGAAATATTATTCTTAAGTTGTTAAGAATATGAGTGACAATATTTCTAGCACGAAGTATCATAAATAGGTTCACAATCGAGGATACTTCATAATAAGGACATGACTTATCCAAAAAGATTGTATTCATGTTTGTTCCCAAGTTATTTATATGAGATATAAATAAGATGGAATGGTGAGTCTCATGCCATATAACAAACATGATAGGCACTTATAAATGATAAGTAGGCTGAACCAGTGACACTTATGACAAGCACATGGAGTTTACTCTTGTCAATGTTTTGTCATAAATCATATCAGTGCATATAATCTTTAGACCTGAGATAGCACAATTATCTTGTATATAGGTAGTTTGAGTTTGATACTGCTTTCATACTTGTACTGTGTATGGGTATATGGGCATGTGTTGGCTCCTACTAGTTATATATGGAGGTAGGTGTTGATCAAGATGGAATGTGTTCCTATAAGTAAATAGAGATAAAATCCTATGTTCATTTAATTGTTCTTGATGTTTCAAGTTCCTGCCAGATGTATAGATTTATTCGTAAAAGAGTTTCGATGAAAAATCTTTTAATCAAGAACTGGAATTAAAAGAGAACATAATATTCATAGCAAATGGAGTTTGACATAAACCATGACTCAAATTGAGTTGGGATTTTGTAATGTAGAGAGATTCTAGTGCATGGTAACATATGATTATAGGTTCATTTAAGGTAAACCTTATTACTAATTGGGTGGCCATGGCATGCTATGCTAGGTGTTAACCATGGTCCATGAGGTTCATAAAATGATTTAGAGAAATCATTTATGGTAAGAAAGAGTTCTGATGATATTAAGAGTTGATATCATGTCTCATTGCCAATTAGTGATGAACCTAGTAAGTCACACACATACACAAGTTATCACCTAATTAAATATGATTTAATTAATTAATTAAAGAGTTTAATTGATTAATTAAATAGGTTTGGTTTGCAATTAGTTTGCAAAGTCCCTAGCATGACTTGAAACCAAATCTAGATTATTGGATGTATAATATAAGTTAAATTTATATTTAAAGTGTTTAAATATGAATTTAATTAATGAGAAATTAATTAATAGAGATTAATTAATTAATTTATATTTGATATAAATTAATTAGAAGAAGAAAAATAATTATTTTGGGTTGAGAACTCAAAATTAAGACACGTGGGCATTTTGGTCATTTTGTACAGTGACACGTGGCACCATGAGATGGTGACACATGGCATAACACATAAGCTTGCCAAATGTTTTTAATCATGTAAGATGATTAAAATTAAGATTAAATATAGGTTTGACACTTGGCACAATGTGATTGGGTCACTTAAACCTAGAGCTAATCAAAGGGTGACATGTGGCAAGGGTTTAATGTGTTAACCTAGCTATTTAAGTGTTGTTATGAGAAAATAAAATACAACCAGCAGCCACACTCCTTGGTCACGCCATTTTGCAGCCCTCCTTCTATTCTTCTTCATCTCTCATCAATTCAAAGAGATTAGCCATCAATCTCTTGAATTAAGAACACTAGAAATTGTTTCTAGTGTCCTGTTTACATCTCTAATCTCTTAAAAGGCAGAACTTGAATTTCTAATTAATAGAAAAGGCTTTAGAAGCTGTTCAAGGGCTGCCATAGGTGTTCTTGGTGTGGACAAGATAGAGGGACAACATCCGTGTCCTCAAGACGAATCTCAAAGACGCATACTGCAAAGGCATCAAGAGGTTAGTGTAATCGTTCTTGATTTAATCTAGGTTCTAAAATTAATCTGATTAATTTTAAAATCTTAAATGGCAAATACAGATCCAAAAACATATTAAAAGAGTTTTAATATGTTGTTTATCATTGAAATCAAATAGATAAAAATAAATCTTGCATGATGCATGTGACCCTAGGTGAAAATTTTTGAATTCAATGGTATAAACTTGTATTTTTCGCGCTTCCGTTCATTCAATTGGTATCAGAGCCACTATTTTTGCCATTTAGATTGTTGATTATATAATTTAATTGTGTGTTTGATCATGAGATCAAAAGATTATTGCTAGTTGCAAAGCAAGGTGGCGGCATACTTGAAAAAAGACCATCAATGGTGCGCATGGTTTGGCTACCATAGGTGGTTCAAGGTTTGGCTTTTAATTCTGCAGTTGTTGTATGATCTAAGGCCTATTCTTTGACTAATTAAAGTGTTTAATTAGTAGTTTTAATCACACAATTAAATTATGATTCAAATCAGAATTTTTAAAGTTGTTTGAATCATATTTAAATCTGATTTTTTAAATTTGATTGAATAAAATTCAGATCTGATTTTTTAAAAAAATGTTTGAATGTGATTCAAATCTGGTTTTTTAAAAAATGTTTGAATGTGATTCAAATCTGAATTTTTAAAATTGTTTGAATGTGATTCAAATCTGAATTTTTAATTTTGTTTGAATGAGATTCAAATATGAATTTTTAAATTTATTTGAATCATATTCAAATCTGGATTTTTAAGTTGAATATGAGATATTCAATTTAATTTAAGTATGTATGTTTTATTTAATTGTTAAATAGTGATATACATGATGGATGATCATGGACTATAAAAGACCAATGTGATTGGATTTATTTCTTTTTTGTTTCTTTGGGATTGTAAATTAATTAATTTATTTTAATTTATTTTGGGCATGTATTATTAAGTTTGTAATAATTTTTGGGTTGTAATTTCATTTATTTAAGTTCTTGTAAATTCGCCTTAGTATGCCAAGGATTACTATGTAATATTGGATTGCAAGAAGTTCAAGGAGGTCAAGAGCATTGGTGGGACCAGTGGGAGGAATTCAAGATCAAGTGTTGATTATGTACTCCTTCAGCAACTCTTGTAAAATGAATGAATGAAATGCACCTAGGAATGCCCTGATTCAATTCTTGGTGGCTCAGAATTGAATCCCTTAGAAAGTCCATGATCATACCATATTTACTGCTTATCCATGAATGCATGAGATGTATGGGAATGTATGCAATTATATGATATATGCATGCTAAATGGATAATTTGCAAAGTGAGACCTTAATAGTAATTAGAATGACTATAAAATCTTCCAAACAAATGATTAAGTTGGAAATGCTATAATTAAAGTAATTATAACATAGGCCCTCCATTGGGGCAATTATTTTAAGAAATTTTAAATAGTTGCATGAGATGCAATTAATTTAAGAGATTTTCTTAAGAATAATTGTTAAGCATGAGATGTTGTAAATATGTAAATGGTTTAGTGGCCAATATTGGATGTACCTGAGGACATTAAAATTATTTACATAATTACTGGCTCAATGGGATCAACTTAACTGATGCAAGACAAGTCAACAATGGATGTACCCGAGATTTTAAGCATTAGGGGCTAGGTAAAGGATTGAACCTCACATGAGATGTGATGGGCAAGGAGTTGCTCACTTATAGTTTACTGTAATTCCAATAATGGATGTACCTGAGGATGATCAATAGAATTATAAGAATTCAATCAGCCACTAGAACTCCATCCAACTAGGATTTCCGCTTACTTTGGAAGTGTAGGATTCGCTAAGTTAGTGGGAGGACCAATTTGATTAAAAGACCATAATCATTTTGGTTAATTACATGATACATTTACTAATTAATCTGGTTATTTTCTGCAGTTAATTTTCTAATAAAAATGAGCACAAAACAACCACCACCATCCAATATCCTTGCAAGCATACTTGATCACAATAGGTTGACATGACCTAATCTGTCTGATTGGCTAAGAAATTTGAAACTTGTCCTGAACCTTGAACATATAGGATATGTTCTAGATTCAAATGTTCCTGGTCCCTTACCTCCAGAGGCCACACAAGAGGAACATGATACTTTGGACAAGTGGAAGGAGCATGATATGAGAGCTAAGTGTTACATGCTTGCTTCCATGAGTAATGAGTTACAGAAGCAACATGAGAACATGCAGAGTGCGAGTGAGATCCTCCTTCACCTACAAGAGTTGTATAGTGAGCACAACAGGAATGCTAGGTATGAGATATCTAGACAGCTATTCCGTATGAGGATGTCTGAGGGACAGAATGTTGGGGATCATGTCCACAAGATGATTCGGCTGATTGAGCAGTTGGAACATCTTGACTTCAACATGGATTTCCAACTACAGACGGATTTGATCCTTCAGTCCCTTCCTGAGTCTTTTGGGAATTTTGTGACAAATTTCCATATGATTAAATAGGAATGCACCTTAGCTGGTTTACTTAACATGCTGGTTATTGCCCAAAAGAATATGCCAGGTAATAAAGGAAAAGAGGTAGCTTTGGTTGCATCTTCTTCTGCTGGAAAGTCCAACAAGAAGAAGGGCAATAAGAAAAAGAAACCTCAGATTCTTGGTCCTTCCAAGAAAATAGCTAAACAGAAAAGGAAGACTAAAGCTGATGGAGGCAAAGGAAAGTGTTTCCATTACCAACAGGAAAGTGTTTCCATTGCCAGTAAGAAAGTGTTTCCACTGGCCAGAGTATAGCAATCTAAATGAATACAATGCCATGATGAAAACCAACTCAAGTTCAAAATATATTTGGCACTTAAGGTTATGTCATGTTGCAGAAGATAGGATTGCAAAATTGGAGAAAATGGGGATTCTATCCTCATTGGGCTCTGAGCCTACTCCAACTTGTGAATCTTGCCTTCAGGGCAAAATAACTAGATCACCCTTTGTTGGACAAGGGCTAAGAGCTGAAAATTTTTTGGAACTAATACATAGTGATGTATGTGGTCTGTTTAAAGAAATGGATAGAGGGGGCTTTCATTATTTTATTACCTTTACTGATGATAAATCAAGGTTTGGGTATTTGTATTTGATGAAATACAAACATGAATCTTTTGAAAAGTTCAAAGAATTTAAATCTGAAGTAGAAAATCAAACAGGAAAGAATATTAAAGCTCTTCGATCAGATCGTGGAGGTAAATATTTGAGTACTGAATTTGATGAATACTTGAGAGAGCATGGCATTATTTCTCAGCTGACTCCTCCAGGAACGCCACAGCTGAATGGTGTATCTGAAAGGAGAAATCGTACCTTATTGGATATGGTACGTAGTATGATGAGCTATACTGATATGCCAATCTTCTTTTGGGGATTTGCATTAGAATCAACTTTGTATATTCTGAATAGGATTCCATCAAAATCAGTTTCTTCCACACCTTAAGAGATATGGCATGGAAGAAAACCAAGTCTTAAGCATGTTAAGATTTGGGGTTGTCCAAACTTATATCAAAAGTCAACACCGATAAATTGGAGACCAGATTAGAAAAAGGTCGATTTGTTGGATATCCAAAAGATAGTTTTGGATATTATTTTTATTTGCCTACTTCACAAAAGGTTGTGATAAGTAGAGATGCCACATTTCTTGAACAAAAGTTTGTTCAAGAAGGAGGCAAAGGAAGGCAAATAGAGTTAGAATTGGAGAATTCTGACCAACCAACAGATCAGATGGATGTAGATCCATCTAGTCAACCAATACCCATTGATGAAACATCTACAGCTGTTCCTCGTAGAACAACCAGGGTATCTCACCCACCAATGAGATATGGTTTTCTTCATGAAGAAGAACAAGAATTGTCTACTCATGAAGAAGTAGATCATGGAGATGATCCACTTACCTATGAAAAAGCTATATCAGATATAGACTCTTCAAAATGGATTGAAGCTATGAAATCCGAGATTGATTCCATGTATAAGAATCAAGTTTGGGATCTTGTTGACCCACCTGAAGGTATTATACCTATAGGGAACAAATGGGTTTTCAAGAAGAAAATTGGTTCTGATGGAAAGGTAGAGACCTATAAGGCAAGGCTAGTAGCGAAAGGGTTTCGCCAAAGGCAAGGAATCGACTATGAGGAGACTTTCTCGCCTGTTGCCATGCTTAAATCAATTAGGATTTTATTAGCAATAGCTGCATACTATGATTATGAGATTTGGCAGATGGATGTCAAAACAACTTTTCTCAATGGATACATTGAAGAAAACATTTTCATAGAACAACCTAGGGGATTTGAATCCCAAGATGGTTCCAAGGTATGCAAGCTAAAGCGATCCATTTATGGGTTGAAACAAGCTTCGAGGAGTTGGAACATCCGTTTTGATGAAGCCATTAAATCCTTTGATTTTATCAAAAATGAGGATGAGCCATGTGTATATAAGAAGGTTAGTGACAAAGGCTATCACTGTCCTTGTCTTATATGTGGATGACATACTGTTGATGGGTAATGACACAGGTATGTTGACGACTATAAAGGTATGGTTGTCAAATACATTCTCCATGAAAGACTTAGGGGAGGCAACCTATATACTTGGAATTCGCATCTATAGAGATAGAGCGAAAAGAATAATTGGTTTATCCCAAAGTCTATACTTTGAAAAGGTGTTAAAGAGGTTTAACATGCTTGATTCCAAGAGAGGATTGTTACCAGTGAGACATGGTATCCATCTTTCTAAAGAGATGTCTCTAAAGACACCTGAAGAAAGAGATAAGATGGCCAGGATTCCATATGCTTCGGGTATTGGAAGTTTAATGTATGCAATATTGTGTACCAGGCCAGATATCGCATATGTCGTTAGTTTGACTAGCGGTATCAATCCAATCCAGTTTGGAACATCGATAGTCACAAGAATATTCTTAAGTACTTGAGAAGAACTAAGGATTTATTCTTGATTTATGGAGGTGGAGACTTGCAATTGGATGGTTATACTGATTCTGATTTCCAATCAGATATCGATGATAGAAAGTCTACCTCTGGATATGTGTTCATTTGTAATGGAGGTGCATCGGTTGGAAGAGTTCCAAACAGAGCACGATCGCAGATTCCACTATAGAGGTCGAGTATATTGTCGCATCGATGTCGCAAAGGAAGTCGTTGGATAAAGAAGTTCGTGACAGAACTTACAGTAGTTCCTTCCATTGAGTCAGCAGTTCCACTACACTGTTACAACAATGGAGCAGTCATATAGGCTTAGGAACTAAGGTCTCACCAAAATCCAAACACATAGAAAGGCACTACCATATTATCAGAGATATAGTTGGGCGAGGCGATGTAGCCATGCAGAAAATAGCATCAGCTGAAAATCCAGCTGATCCATTCACTAAGCCTATGTCACAGACTCAGTTAGACTGACATCTTAAGAAGATGGGTCTAAGATATTGTAATGAATGGCTCTAGTGCTAGTGGGAGATTGTTAGTAGTATGCCCTAGAGCATATCATTTAGTATGTATCTTGTACATATTTTTATTAATAAAAGGCATTTCCACTTTTCCGTTTACATAATATATTTATGTGTAATAGAAAAGGTCCATTGATATTTTGTTAGAAATATTATTCTTAAGTTGTTAAGAATATGAGTGACAATATTTCTAGCACGAAGTATCATAAATAGGTTCACAATCGAGGATACTTCATAATAAGGACATGACTTATCGTAAAGATTGTATTCATGTTTGTTCCCAAGTTATTTATATGAGATATAAATAAGATGGAATGGTGAGTCTCATGCCATATAATAAACATGATAGGCACTTATAAATGATAAGTAGGCCGAACCAGTGACACTTATGACAAGCACATGGAGTTTATTCTTGTCAATGTTTTGTCATAAATCATATCGAGGCATATAATCTTTAGACACGAGATAGCACAGTTATCTTGTATATAGGTAGTTTGAGTTTGATCTTGCTTTCATACTTGTACTGTATGGGTATATGGGCATGTGTTGGCTCCTACTAGTTATATATGGAGGTAGGTGTTGATCAAGATGGAATCTGTTCCTCTAAGTAAATAGAGATAAAATCCTATGTTCATTTAATTGTTCTTGATGTTTCAAGTTCCTGGCCAGGACAGATAGATTTATTTAGAAAAGAGTTTCTGATGAAAAAATCTTTTTAATCAAGAACTGGAATTAAAAAAGAACATAATATTCATAGCAAATGGAGTTTGACATAAACCATGACTCCGGCTTGAGTTGGGATTTTGTAACAGAGAGATTCTAGTGCATGGTAACATATGATTATAGGTTCATTTAAGGTAAACCTTATTACTAATTGGGTGGCCATGGCATACTATGCTAGGTGTTAACCATGGTCCATGAGGTTCATAAAATGATTTAGAGAAATCATTTATGGTAAGAAAGAGTTCTGATGATATTAAGAGTTGATATCATGTCTCATTGCCAATTAGTGATGAACCTAGTAAGTCACACACATACACAAGTTATCACCTAATTAAATATGATTTAATTAATTAATTAAAGAGTTTAATTGATTAATTAAATAGGTTTGGTTTGCAATTAGTTTGCAAAGTCCCTAGCATGACTTGAAACCAAATCTAGATTATTGGATGTATAATATAAGTTAAATTTATATTTAAAGTGTTTAAATATGAATTTAATTAATGAGAAATTAATTAATAGAGATTAATTAATTAATTTATATTTGATATAAATTAATTAGAAGAAGAAAAATAATTATTTTGGGTTGAGAACTCAAAATTAAGACACAGGGGCATTTTGGTCATTTTGCAGTGTGACACGTGGCACCATGAGATGGTGACACATGGCATAACACATAAGCTTGCCAAATGTTTTTTAATCATGTAAGATGATTAAAATCAAGATTAAATATAGGTTTGACACTTGGCACAATGTGATTGGGTCACTTAAACCTAGAGCTAATCAAAGGGTGACATGTGGCAAGGGTTTAATGTGTTAACCTAGCTATTTAAGTGTTGTTATGAGAAAATAAAATACAACCAGCAGCCACACTCCTTGGTCACGCCATTTTGCAGCCCTCCTTCTATTCTTCTTCATCTCTCATCAATTCAAAGAGATTAGCCATCAATCTCTTGAATTAAGAACACTAGAAATTGTTTCTAGTGTCCTGTTTACATCTCTAATCTCTTAAAAGGCAGAACTTGAATTTCTAATTAATAGAAAAGGCTTTAGAAGCTGTTCAAGGGCTGCCATAGGTGTTCTTGGTGTGGACAAGCTAGAGGGACAACATCTGGTGTCCTGAAGACGAATCTCAAAGGCGCAGACACGCTGCAGTGCATCAAGAGGTTAGTGTAATCGTTCTTGATTTAATCTAGGGTTCTAAAATTAATCTGATTAATTTTAAAATCTTAAATGGCAAATACAGATCCAAAACATATTAAAAGAGTTTTAATATGTTGTTTATCATTGAAATCAAATAGATAAAAATAAATCTTGCATGATGCATGTGACCCTAGGTGAAAATTTTTGAATTCAATGGTATAAACTTGTGTTTTTCACGCTTCCGTTCCTTCAGCCCAAACAAGGTTTAATCTAAGGAGCTTGCAATTTCTATGGCTAACTTTTGGTTTCTTCAAGCTCAAAAATGAGCTTTCATGGAGGATTTTGAGAGGGAGAGGGTGAGAGAGAGTGAGCCGGCAATATGGGTGAGGAAGACAATTTTTTTCTTTTCTTTTCTTTTATAAATTTTGACTTAATTACTACATAATTATCCCACTTTTTTTTAATATTTAATGATTAAGTTTATTGCATCATGCATGATGTCATGCATGATGTAATAACTTTTTCACTTTTTCTTTTTCTTTTTTTTTTTTTTATTTTTCCATTAGTTCTTTAATTTAATTCCCAATTTTGAAATTTTCTTTTCTCTAATTTTATTTGACATTTAGGTCAGGAGTCAGCTCTAGGGGTCAATTGACCAAATTGCCCCTCGCCGGTTCGACCCGGTTTGCAAATAATTCAATATTTCTTCTGGATCCATGACCTAATTATTTAACCAGCTTAACAATTCTTTTTCGTTATTTTCTCTTTTCCACTGTGTGCGCAATAGTCCTAAGGATTGTAGCATGACATTTTACTATTCGAAATTTGAGTTTAAATTAACCTCGCAGTCCTTCCCGAAAAGGTCACCCATCGCTGTGACTCTCGGCTCATTTAACTTCTAATGTTCTGTTTTTCTTATTTATACTTAACCAATTGACAATTACTAATTATTTATGTTCAGGTCTTATCTAGTTGTCTTAAGTGTGGTTCTAATCCCCTTAATCATCTGGATCGACTCTGATCACCGGAACAGTGAAATATACCAGGCTATACAAATAGGGGTGTTACAGGTAAAACTTGAATCTTCAATCTCTTAGCCCTAGTGATCTCACTAACTTACTTTTCTATGTAGATATGGCGGGAAGTGAAGCTGTAAGAGAAGCTCGAAAGTGAAATAAAGAGCTCAGTGGGAAGGTACTAGAAATGAAGAGAGCTGAAGCTCGAAAGAGAACCCGAACTGAAGAGGCCAGCTCCGACGTTTAAACTCGAGAGTAGCCGATCCCAGAGGTGCAAATCCTCACTGTGGAGCAATCCACTCGATCTGAACCTCCTTCTCAACCTCCGATCTGTAACACCCCTATTTGTATAGCCTGGTATATTTCACTGTTCCGGTGACCGGAGTCGGTCCGGACAATTAAGGAGATTAGAACCATACTTAAGACAACTAGATAACCTATAAACACAAATAATTAGTAATGTCCAATTAGTTAAGTATAAACAAGAAAAATAGAACATAAGAAGTTAAACGAGCCGAGAGTCACAGCGATGGGTGACCTTATCGGGAACGACTGCGAAGTCGTTTTAAACTCAAATTTCGAACCTTAAAATGTGACGCCGCGGTCCTTAGGACCCTTATAAACACAGTGGACAAGAGAAAATCATGAAAAAGAACTGTTAAGCCAGTCAAATAATTAGGTCAGGGAGCAGGAAGAAATATTGGATTATTTGCAAACCGAAGAATCCCATAGGGGCAATTTGATCAATTGACCGAGAGTGACTCGACCTAATCACAAATAAAATCGGAGAAAAGAAAATTTCGGAATCGAGAATTAAATTAAAGAACTAATAAAAAAAATAAATAGAAAAAAAAAGAAAATAGAAAAAAAAAGAAAATATAAAAGTTAAAAGGTGATGACATCATGCATGACCTCATGCATGATGCCATAAAAAAAATACTTAATATATTTATTTAATTGGGATTTTTGGGTCTTCCATTAGGATGAAAACAAAACAAAACAAAAGAAAAATAAAAATCAAAGTCTTCTTCCACTGCTTGCCGCCTCACCGTAACACCCTATGTTCTAGAGTGCTCTCATCGTCTGTGACCAGTGTTATCCGGACAGCTAGGATGCCTAGAACTACACTTCGTTATGTGTGAGGAGACATAAAATAATGAAATACAAGAAAAGAAAATATAAGAAAAACAAAGGAAAAATAATAGCAAAGAAATGTAACCAAGTTAAGCGAGCCGAAAACCCTAGCGATGGGTGATCAGACTGGAAGTCACGGCGTGGACCGTTGACTAGCCTTGGACTGCGGAGAACCCTGGAAAATATTTTTAGGACTTAAAGAGACATCAATTGAAGTATAAATATCATTAGAAATATCAAAGAAAAATTAAATAATTAGTACAAAGAAAAGTGAGAAATCGAAAAACAGACAAAACCCAGTGTTACCGAAAAATAGGGAATGTAACCCGAACAGGGGCATTATGGTCATTTGACGTCCTGAATTGTCTTTTGACCTAAATGTCCATTAAAAATAAATAATATTACACTTGGAAAATGTCATGAAAAATTAAATTGTGGTATATTATATAAAAAGTGAAAGAATGAGGGCATAATTGTAATTAAAGGAACCTTGGATTAATTTAATTTTTAATCAACATTAGTGGAGCACTAAGTGGACATAGGTGGACATATATAAACCCAATATGGACAGATTTAACTTCATCTTCCTCATTCTTCCTCAATTGCCGAATTCATTTCTAAAGAAACCTCCATGGCCGACCACTTTTCAAGCTCTTTCTCCACATGATCAAGCCTTGATTCCACATAAGTTCCTTCAATAATTCTTGTCAACACACATTGGGCAGCATATAGCAAGCAAGAAAGAAGAGTTTGGTGAAGGTTTAACAAGCCCCAACCATAGGTAAGTTTGTATTTTTGAACTTTGCTTTGTTAAAGTTTGTATACTTGTTATGGGTGTTTGAATTGTGAAGAAAATTTTCAAGTTTGAGGAGTTCTTGATATATCAATTTTGGGCAGCCATGGAGTTGTATATTTGATGATTTATTTTACATATGTTTGATGGGAATTCATGTTGAGTAGAGGGATTTAATATCCTAGTAAGTTATTTCCATGAAAATGTGGTGATTGTGTACTTAAATTGGAGATTGACGAATTGTGGGACACTTTGGCATTGTAGAACATTTCGACAGCCTTGGGACACTTTGATAAATGTATGAGTTCATGAAAGTATTGGCAGAATATTGACATTGAGGATTGATGGATATGTATATAGATTGGTTGTGTAAAGTGTATGTAAGAATGAGTAATGTTTAGGTGTATATGTGATTGTACTTAGACTTTGTAAATTTGAGTTTTAATTGGTGTATTGAGGATAATTGTAATCTGCCCAAAGTGACTTTAAAGTGAAGAGGTATGTGGTTTTGGTAATGTACCAAAACAGAATTGGTAAGGGAAGTGGACATATAGCAATTAAATGTGTAATGGATACATGTATAAGTAAGGTAATTAAGGGCAGTATGCATTTTAGCCTATAACTTTAAATGTATAACCTCAATTGGTATGAGACCAATTGGAGGTGAAACTAGGCACAAAATGTGCCAACTTTCATTGAGAAAGCATACCAAAATTCTACTTGCAAGGTGACATAAAAAAATGACCAATTCGGATTAGGTGCAATTGAAACCTGAAAACTGACCAATTGGGCAGTAGTTAGTATTTAGGACATAACTCACTCAAAATAGGTCCAATTGACCTGAAATTTTAACCATGAATTTTTAAGACCCATACCTACAAGTCTTATGAAGACACCAAAGCCCAGAAATGACCATAAGCAAGTCAAACAGCTTGCAAATATTCGGGTCCAAAAACTGGCCGAATCAAAGTTGACCAAATTGACATAAAATTGACCTAATTTGATGCTATTTGACCAGCAATAGTATAATGACCATAACTTGGTCTACTTAATTCAGAATGACCTAAAATTTTGTCCCGCATTCCATAAGACATAGATCTACAAGTTTGTAGTTTTAACCGAAACCCGAAAACCGAGGGAACTAGGTCGTCTGACTAGGTCAAACTAGTATCCCGAATCCAGCAAGTTGCATTAAAATGCACTAAACAAGGAAATGAGTTTGGTAAAACGTACCAACCCTAAAACCCTATCGAATGTGACATATTAGTAACGTTAAAACCTAATTTACCTAGAACGCTTCGAGGGTCGGTATGTTAGGTGATTAAGCAAATAATAGCTTTCAGTGAATTATTTGTCAAACATTATCGATAGAGACAGTTTAATTTAGTACTGAAACACTTCAAATTGTGTTTCTCAGTTAGTAAAGACTCAGGAAAAGGGAAGGAAACACTGAGTCCGCACAGAGATACCATCGAGGTTTGTGCACAACTAGTTTTTAACTAATTTTGTTTGAATATTTCATATGATTAAATGACATACTTTTCTTATGTATTATGTTTAACAAGCATTGGATTTGATTCAATGATTATTGAAATTGTTATAGTATGTATGAACTTAGCTTTGTGAAATGGTATTTTCACAAGTATTGAGCATTGTTATGGATTGAATAATTATGTTTTGGAAAATTGTGATAGAACATGTTTTGAATTGTGATGGTAATTTTCATGGAAAAATGCAAATTTATGATTTGAATTGTGATGAGCATAAAAATTATTGGATATTGGAATTGACTTTGAATCGAATTATATTGTGATTTATGCTCACTAAAAGGATTGTGATATTGTTTTATATCTCACTATAGATGCTTGACTAGGTTATTACCCGTATCTCTCATTTGTTGAGAAGACAATGGAGTTAGTTGTGTTTTGATTACCATGGTACGTGCACAGGCTTAGATTTTCCTCTGATTTGAGGTTAGATCTAAGTTTATTTTATTGTTATGGCCCTTGCGGAAGATTCATTATTGTGATGATATCATGCACGATGATTCGACCTCCCGACCATAGGGAGTTAGAATCGATTCGACCTCCCGACCATAGGGAGTTAGAATCACATCGAAGATGGCCCTATCGGATTAGTCTTGCATAGTTAGTGAGATAAAGAATGATTTGTGAGATCTGAGATGGTTTTTGAGCTACAAAGATGGTTTTTGAGATACAACATGGTTTTGAGATAAGGATTGATTTTTGAGATACATAATGATTTTGAGATACAGAATGACTTTTGAATGGTAAAGAATTGTGATTTCAATTATGGTTTATGTATAATTGATTTTGTTGGAATTACTTAAATGGTTAGTCATGATTTGATAAATTGAATTTTGTGATCAAAGTCATTTATACAAATGATTTACATTATTGGCAATGAATATTTTGAGTTTTGGAATTTGATGAGTATTCAGATTTCCAAATTATTTACTGTAAATTTTGTCAATGTATATTGTACTATGTTTTAAATTATAGTTGTGCACCACTGAGTTTACCACTCAGCGATAGCTTTGTATGCTGTCGCAGGTAAGAAGAGCATAGAGTAGTGAGTAAGTTTCTTTGAAGACATATTCAGATTCAGATAAGCTCCAGGTATATCATAGGTATACCCATGTACATAGGTTTTGATGTATGCATGTAATAATATGTATGTAAATTATTTGAGCAGTTGTATAAAAACTCTTGTAAAATATTTTGGTATGTAATTAAATATAAATTATTGTGAATTAAAATTGTACATTAAAGTTGTAAAATAATTATGAGTTATTTTGACTTGTAAAATTTGTATTATATTTCTTTTATCTCATCCTTTGAAAATACTGAAAAAAAAAATCGTTGTGGATTGAGTTGAGAAAAATATTGTGTTGAATTTCGTTGGAGTTGAGATTTGGAAAAATATTGAAGTGATTTTTACAGGTTTTCTGAAGAACTGTTTTATCCAAAATACAGATGGCACTCTGCCAAAATTTTTACAGAAATTCCAAATAATTTAAATGTGTTAGTTCTACCACTTCAATTCAAAAAGGTTTTTAATACCTGTAAATAGTGCTCACCACTGTAAAAGAAGTAAGAAAAGTTTTTAAAATCCCTTGTAGTGTATTTAATGGGTTATCAGTAGACGGAGTTGGTAATTCATTAGGTATACTACGGGATCATGTTATGCCTTATAGAGGGGTAGGGTGTGACATGTTTAAGTGGTATCAGAGCAATGGTTTTAAAGTGAATTTCGAACTGTGAATTTGAAATCTTTTTGTCAGAACTACAACTGCTCAAATGTTTGATACATATAGTACATTTACATCATAAATGTGAACTAATGGAGAGGAATCTCCTTGTGTTGGTTGTACAGGAATAGAAAATTCTGTGAAAAAAATGGAAGAGAAGAATGAGATAATAGAACAGTCTGTGATGGCAGAAGAACAAGTTGAGGCCCCAGCTCCACAAAATGTCGAAGGCCTGACTGTACCAGTTTTACCGGTACAAATTACTGCACAAATGGCCCAGCAAATGGCCACTTTCTTTCAACAACTGGCTGATAATCTGTCAGCCCAAGCCCAAGTACAGACCCAACCCCCACAAGGGCAGTGTGAAATGGAAAAGAGGGAGAAACCTATGGGTCAGAGTTCGAACAGTAATTTGGGGAAGAGAAAAGAATTTGAGGAACCCCGAGCTCAGAAATATGATAGAGGCGGATCATCAGGGCAGAGACCACTAAGATCTAGTCGTTGAACAACCAGAAGTTCCTATCCTGCCCGTTTCTGCCATGTTTGTGGTAAGATACATGGAGGTATTTGTCGTAAGGCCTCTGGAGCCTGCTACAATTGTGGAAAACTTGGACACTTTGTTAAGGATTGTACTAGAGCACCTCGATCTGCTTTCCGAAGTTCACAGACCGTCAGTCAGGGTCGAGATAGAAATAGAGTTTGTACTCCTCACCACTATAACACAGTGAATCAACCCGAATATAGTAGCACACCAGTCAGAGAGTCCACTATGCGCCAAGGAGAAAGAGCAGAAACTTCGAATATAGCTGCTGGTAAGTTCTTAATTTTTGAAAGAAACAATTAGTTATTATTTGATCCCAGCACTACTTAGTTGTGTGTTAGTGTCAGAACTATATGTTCTGTTGTTATTCCTTTACATGGGAATGAATTTTGATGTATTAGTGACTAGTCCTTTAGGATAATAACTACAATAATAAGTATGGTTGACATTAATTTTGGAAGAATTGTTAGCTAAAAGTATTTTCTAACATACCGTAAATTATAAAGCTAATTGGTGAGCCTACTTAATGTAAGACAAGAGGACCTAAAAGTAAGTTACAGTAATAGAATTGCTCTAGATGAGGGCAAAGATGTTACTGTTAGTAATTGTCAAAGGAAATTGTAATCAGAATCGGTTTGGGATATTAGTGGATTCTAGAAAGATAAGATTTTAGAAAACCTAGCCCATGAGGTTATAACGTAGTGACTATGTAATGTTCTCGATGTTTGTATTGTAAGCTGCAGATTACAGTACCGACATGGGATTATTGTGTAGAGCTACGTGCTTCCTCGTGGTATAATAAATTAAGAATATTTGTAAGTAATTTATAAATTGATACAGTTGCACCCGAATAGAGTACTAGTACTGGAAATAAATGTGAAAATTTTAGTCAGAAATGTAAAACTTCAGAACTAGCCTATCAAACGACTACACTTGTAAGGTAGCTAGAGTCAGTGACTCAGTTATATTAATGTGAATTACCTGTACCACAGTAATTGCTATAAGCTTAAAGATATCAGTACGACTTATCATCCTCAGACAGATGGACAGTTGAAACAAGTAATTCAGGTAAATTCAGAAAGTCATTGAGTTCCTGTAAATAATGAAATGAAATGATAATAATAACCTGTAAAATGGAATAAACCCTCGAGAATATACTGAGAACTTCTGTCTTTGAATCCGAGGGAGATGAGACAGATAACTCCCACTAACAGAATTTGTATATAATAATAAGTGTCATGGTAGCATACAAACGGCACCCTATGAAACATTGTAAGGGAACAGATAACTATGGATTTTGTGATGAGATTTCTGAGGACACAGAATAGTCATGATGCAGTATAGGTTATAGTTGATAGACTAACCAAGTCTGCTCACTTTTTGCCAGTCCGGATGGACTATAGCCTGGAAAGATTGGCCAGATTGTACATATATGAGATTGTAAAATTGCATGGAGTGCCAGTATCAATTGTATTTGACAGAGACCCTAGGTTCACTTCTAGATTCTGGGATAGTCTTCAGAGAGCCCTAGGAACTAGATTGAACTTCAGCACAACATTCCACACACAGACAGATGGCCATTCTGAAAGGGTAATTCGGATATTGGAGGATATGCTACGGGCTTGTGTGATTGAATTTGAAGGTAGTTGGGATACACACTTGCCTTTGATTGAGTTTGCTTATAACAACAGCTACCAATCAAGCATTGGAATGCCTCCATATGAAGCATTGTATGGTAGGAAGTGCAGAACTCCTTTATGTGGGGATGAAATAGGTGAAAGGAAGATGATTGGGCCAGAAATTGTTCAGCAGACAGAGGAAAAGATCAGATTAATTAGAGATAGACTCAAGGCTGCATCAAACCGTCAGAAGTCCTATGTTGATCTAAAAAGAAGAGATATTGAATATGCAGTGGGTGATAAGGTATTCCTCAAAGTTTCTCCTTGGAAGAGGATTATGAGATTTGGCAGAAAGGGGAAACTGAGTCCTCGTTTCATCGGACCATATGACGTTCTGGAAAGAGTGGGTCCTTTAGCATATCGGTTGGCATTACCTCCAGAGCTAGCAAGGATACACAGTGTCTTCCATGTGTCCATGTTAAGGAGGTACAGATCTGACCCATCTCATGTACTATCAGTTGAAGAGATTGAGGTAAAACCAGACCTCTCATATGAGGAAGAACCCATAAAAATTCTGGCTTATGAGATGAAGCAGCTAAGGAACAAATAGATACACCTGGTTAAAGTGCTGTGGAACCATCATTCAGGCCAGGAAGCTACTTGGGAACGTGAAGAGGATATGAGGAGACAACACCCACAGCTGTTCAGAGACTAATACCAGGTAAAATTTCGAGATGAAATTTATTTAAGGGGGGGAGAATTGTAACACCCCTATGTTCAGTAGTGCGTTCTACTGTTCCGGTGACCAGTGTTGTCCGGACAGCTAGGATGCCTAGAATTACACTTCGTGATGTGTGAGGAGACATAAAATAATGAAATACAATAAAAGAAAATATAAGAAAAATAAAGGAAAAATAATAGCAAAGAAATGTAACCAAGTTAAGCGAGCCGAAAACCCTAGCGATGGGTGACCGCACCGGGAAGTCACGGCGTGGACCGTTGACTAGCCCTGGACTGCGGGGAACCCTGGAAAATATTTTTAGGACTTACAGAGACATCAATTGAAGTATAAATATCATTAGAAACATCAAAGAAAAATTAAATAATTAGTACAAAGAAAAGTGAGAAATCGAAAAACAGACAAAACCCGGTGTTATCGAAAAATCGGGAATGTAACCCGAACAGGGGCATTATGGTCATTTGACGTCCCGAATTGTCTTTTGACCTAAATGTCCAGTAAAAATAAATAATATTACACTTGGAAAATGTCATGAAAAATTAAATTGTGGTATATTATATAAAAAGTGAAAGAATGAGGGCATAATTGTAATTAAAGGAACCTTGGATTAATTTAATTTTTAATCAACATTAGTGGAGCACTAAGTGGACATAGGTGGACATATATAAACCCAATATGGACAGATTTAACTTCATCTTCCTCATTCTTCCTCAATTGCCGAATTCATTTCTAAAGAAACCTCCATGGCTGACCACTTTTCAAGCTCTTTCTCCACATGATAAAGCCTTGATTCCACATAAGTTCCTTCAATAATTCTTGTCTACACACATTGGGCAGCATATAGCAAGCAAGAAAGAAGAGTTTGGTGAAGGTTTAACAAGCCCCAACCATAGGTAAGTTTGTATTTTTGAACTTTGCTTTGTTAAAGTTTGTATACTTGTTATGGGTGTTTGAATTGTGAAGAAAATTTTCAAGTTTGAGGAGTTCTTGATATATCAATTTTGGGCAGCCATGGAGTTGTATATTTGATGATTTATTTTACATAAGTTTGATGGGAATTCATGTTGAGTAGAGGGGATTTAATATCCTAGTAAGTTATTTCCATGAAAATATGGTGATTGTGTACTTAAATTGGAGATTGACGAATTGTGGGACACTTTGGCATTGTAGAACATTTCGGCAGCCTTGGGACACTTTGATAAATGTATGAGTTCATGAAAGTATTAGCAGAATATTGACATTGAGGATTGATGGATATGTATATAGATTAGTTGTGTAAAGTGTATGTAAGAATGAGTAATGTTTAGGTGTATATGTGATTGTACTTAGACTTTGTAAATTTGAGTTTTAATTGGTGTATTGAGGATAATTGTAATCTGCCCAAAGTGACTTTAAAGTGAAGAGGTATGTGGTTTTGGTAATGTACCAAAACAGAATTGGTAAGGGAAGTGGACATATAGCAATTAAATGTGTAATGGATACATGTATAAGTAAGGTAATTAAGGGCAGTATGCATTTTAGCCTATAACTTTAAATGTGTAACCTCAATTGGTATGAGACCAATTGGAGGTGAAACTAGGCACAAAATGTGCCAACTTTCATTAAGAAAGCATACCAAAATTCTACTTGCAAGGTGACATAAAAAAATGACCAATTCGGATTAGGTGCAATTGAAACCTGAAAACTGACCAATTAGGCAGCAGTTAGTGTTTAGGCCATAACTCACTCAAAACAGGTCCAACTGACCTGAAATTTTAACCATGAATAGTTAAGACCCATACCTACAAGTCTTATGAAGACACCAAAGCCCAGAAATGAACATAAGCAAGTCAAACAGCTTGCACAAGTTGGGGTCCAAAAACTGGCCGAACCAAAGTTGACCAAATTGACCTAAAATTGACCTAATTTGATGTCATTTGACCAGCAATAGTATAATGACCATAATTTGGTCTACTTAACTCAGAATGACCTAAAATTTTGCCCCGCATTCCATAAGACATAGATCTACAAGTTTTTAGTTTTAACCGAAACCCGAAAACCGAGGAAACTAGGTCGTCTGACTAGGTCAAACTAGTATCCCGGAATCCAGCAAGTTGCGTTAAAATGCACTAAACAAGGAAATGAGTTTGGTAAAACGTACCAACCCTAAAACCCTATCGAATGTGACATATTAGTAACGTTAAAACCTAATTTACCTAGAACGCATCGAGGGTCGGTATGTTAGGTGATTAAGCAAATAATAGCTTTCAGTGAATTATTTGTCAAACATTATCGATAGAGACAGTTTAATTTAGTACTGAAACACTTCAAATTGTGTTTCTCAGTTAATAAAGACTCAGGAAAAGGGAAGGAAACACTGAGTCCAGACCAGGAGGCAGTCATCAGAGGTTTGTGCACAACTAGTTTTTAACTAATTTTGTTTGAATATTTCATATGATTAAATGACATACTTTTCTTATGTATTATGTTTAACAAGCATAGGATTTGATTCAATGATTATTGAAATTGTTATAGTATGTATGAACTTAGCTTTGTGAAATGGTATTTTCACAAGTATTGAGCATTGTTATGGATTGAATAATTATGTTTTGGAAAATTGTGATAGAACATGTTTTGAATTGTGATGGTAATTTTCATGGAAAAATGCAAATTTATGATTTGAATTGCGATGAGCATAAAAATTATTGGATATTGGAATTGACTTTGAATCGAATTATATTGTGATTTATGCTCACTAAAAGGATTGTGATATTGTTTTATATCTCACTATAGATGCTTGACTAGGTTATTACCCGTCTCTCTCATTTGTTGAGAAGACAATGGAGTTAGTTGTGTTTTGATTACCATGGTACGTGCACAGGCTTCAATTTTCCTCTGATTTGAGGTTAGATCTAAGTTTATTTTATTGTTATGGCCCTTGCGGAAGATTCATTATTGTGATGGTACTGTGCACGATGATTCGACCTTTCTGACCATAGGGAGTTAGAATCTGATTCGACCTCCTCGACCATAGGGAGTTAGAATCACATCGAAGATGGTCCTATCGGATTAGTCTTGCATAGTTAGTGAGATAAAGAATGATTTGTGAGATACAGCATGGTTTTTGAGCTACAGCATGGTTTTTGAGATACAACATGGTTTTGAGATAAGGATTGATTTTTGAGATACATAATGATTTTGAGATACAGAATGACTTTTGAATGGTAAAGAATTGTGATTTCAATTATGGTTTATGTATAATTGATTTTGTTGGAATTACTTAAATGGTTAGTCATGATTTGATAAATTGAATTTTGTGATCAAAGTCATTTATACAAATGATTTACATTATTGGCAATGAATATTTTGAGTTTTGGAATTTGATGAGTATTCAGATTTCCAAATTATTTACTGTAAATTTTGTCAATGTATATTGTACTATGTTTTAAATTATAGTTGTGCACCATCGAGTTCACCACTCAATGATAGCTTTGTATCTTTGTCAGCAGTAAGAAGAGCATAGAGCAGTGAGTAAGTTTCTTTGAAGACATATTCAGATAAGCTCCAGGTATATCATAGGTATACCCATGTACATAGGTTTTGATGTATGCATGTAACAATATATATGTAAATTATTTGAGCAGTTGTATAAAAACTCTTGTAAAATATTTTGGTATGTAATTAAATGTAAATTATTGTGAATTAAAATTCTACATTGAAGTTGTAAAATAATTATGAGTTATTTTGACTTGTAAAATTTGTATTATATTTCTTTTATCTCATCCTTTGAAAATACTGAAAAAAAAAAATCGTTGTGGATTGAGTTGAGAAAAATATTGTGTTGAATTTCGTTGGAGTTGAGATTTGGAAAAATATTGAAGTGATTTTTACAGGTTTTCTGAAGAACTGTTTTATCCAAAATACAGATGGCACTATGCCAAAATTTTTACAGAAATTCCAAATAATTTAAATGTGTTAGTTCTACCACTTCAGTTCAAAAAGGTTTTCAACACCTGTAAATAGTGCTCACCACTGTAAAAGAAGTAAGAAAAGTTTTTAAAATCCCTTGTAGTGTATTTAATGGGTTATTAGTAGACGGAGTTGGTAATTCATTAGGTATAATACGGGATCATGTTATGCCTTACAGAGGGGTAGGGTGTGACACTCATACACTCTCTCTCTCCCTCACCATTGCAAACTCTATTAAAGCTTGTCTTCAAGCTTTGAAACTCTCACTAAACCTCAACTTCTCCCATACTTGCTTCACAAAAACTTGTTCTAGTCACTTGGGAAGGAGCTTGACAACAAAAAGAAAAAGAAAGGAAGAAGTTTTGAAGAAAAAGAAATTCTACATAAAAGGTTAGTAATCAAATTTGATAATTTGAGTTTGATTCTTACATTTCTAACTTATTGAGCTTGTAAATAAACTTAAAATGGAAAGAAAATTTGTTTAGGGATTATATAGAATTTTGGACAGCTAGGGTTTGGTTGGACAAAGTATAAATTTGTTTGAGCTAAATATGTTAGGAAGCTTAATTGAGTTAAGGGAGCATATTTATAAGTGTTTAATTAGCTAAATGCAACAAATGACATGAATTAGGGTTTTGAACATTAGGCTTTAGAGACAAAAAATGTGAAGAAGTGCTAAATGATGTCTTTGACATAGTTTAAGGTGAGAAATGATCATTTGTGACCTAATTAAGTGTGTTAGAAGTGTTTGAATCAAAGCCAAATTCGGATTGGGTATGCACCATGACCAAAAGTCAACTTTGAGGGACCAAAAATGGAATTTTACAAGTCCAATTGGTATGGGAGCAATTGGGAATGAAAATAGGCACTAAATGACACAATTTTCATTTAGGAAGCATGCCCAAAAAGTGACCAAAACCTAGTGAACAAATTGACCAAAATTGGAAAATTGTAGGCTGCCCTGTATAAACTGATCAAATGAATAGTATTTGTTTATTTGGTCATAACTCGAGCTAGGCAGGTCAAAATGACCTGAAATTTTACCAGTGGTTAGATGAGATATAGACCTAAAACTTTCATGAAGAACACAAACCCAAATTATGTCATTAACCCAATCAAATTACTGAACAAAGTTGAACCACTGAATCTGCAGAACTGCAGATTTGCCATATGAACAGTAAAGTTTCAATGGCTATAACTCTCTCTAGAAAACTCCGATTTAAGTGATTCTTGAACCGATGGAAACCTAAGACATAGTAGAACATTTCATATGAAGAAAATTAGACCAAATTATGGACTTAACTTGATCAAATTGCTGAACGAAGTTGGAGCAATAAATCTACAAAACTAAATTCTGCAGCATGAACAGTAATTGTATTTTGGCTATAACTTAAGCTACAAAACTCCAATTGGAGTGATTCAAAAAGGAGAATAAACTTAAGACAATAGGGAACATTTTCTATGAAGAAATTTTTGTCAAATTCTAACAGTAAAAGGACCGATGAAACAGTGCAACTTAGGACTCCAAAACTGAAAATTGGCAATTTTGCCTTAAAGACCTAAGTTTTGAGAAAATGACCAAAACCAACAAATTTGGTGACCAAAATGTGGTATGTGGGTGAAGTTGGAGTTCCCATACCTATTAAGCCTTAGAAAGTTAACAATTTGACTTGAATAGTGTGGTGAATAGTAACTCGAAACACAAAAATTTTAAGAACGTCGAGTTTAGCACGTTAGAGCTAGGTAAAAGTGAAGCTAAATTTATTTTGGGTTTATGTTAAGTTCTAGTACTGAAACATTGTAAAATTGTGTGTTTCAGTTGGAAAGAATACCAGAAAAGAACCCGAGGAGCCGAGTCGAGGCTAAGAGGTGACTCGCTTGAGGTTTGTGCACAACGTGTAATTTTTGTAAATTATTTGCTGCATATTGTTTTGAATGATTTGAAAAAGTGAATTGAGACATTATTTATGATGCTTTAATTGAAATTGTTGAAAGTTATTGTGTATATTTGAAATGACAATGTTTAGCAAATTATTAAGATAAGTTTTGAAACCACAGTGTCATGACCATATATTTGAACACCTCACTAGCACGACTAGTGGGGGTAATTAGTTTTGAATTTTGATTCCTTCTCTGGAGAAGTGTTGAGGTGTGCCAGTAGAAGAGGATGTGAATGGATATCCATATATTTGAGCTAGCTAGCCTTGTGATGTGATTTCTTTTTAGCCTCTGGCTATTGAGATTCTATTTATTTCGAATGGCATGAACTAACTGTGAGTTTTATGAAATGTGTTTGATACTTCAAAATGAAATTGTTTGGAATAAAATCTCATAATTCATGTTTTGTGTTTAACTCGCATGCTCGGTTCAATTTTTGAATAAATGTGATTTAAATTCTGCATAAATATTATTTTAGTATGTTGTGCACCATCGAAGTTCTAGTACTCAATGATAAATTATTATTGTCGCAGATATAGAGACTAGAAGAGCAGCAGACTGAGCTGCTGAGGGTTGAGGATCTATCAGCTTGAAGTTATCGGGTATAGTTTATACCCTAGCTGTAAATATTTATTTTGATGTATGTATTGCACATAAATGTATGGACATATAAAAATGATTCTTGAGCAGCTTGTACAAAGTTTCTATAAAATTTGTAATAAATTTTAGTTTGAATTTTCTGAATGTAAATTGTAGTATGATGTATATACAAATTTTTTATCTTTAAGGAAATATGAATGAATGATATTGATTGACAGTATTTTGAGAATTGTTGAATTTTGAAATTGAGAAAATGGTTGAGATTGATTGTGAATTTGAAGAAGTAGTTGAAAAATTATTGGAAGTGTTTTTTTTCAGGTATTTGAAGAACTGTTTTCTCAAAATACAGACGGAACTCTGACAAAATTTTTATAAAATTTGCGGAAAAATAAAATGGACCAAAAATATTAACTAGTTTTAATTTTAATTAAATGTTTTAAATACCTATTAGAAAATGCTCACCACTAAACAAAAGTAAGAAAATTGTTTTAAAATCCCTTGTAGGGTACTTAATGAGTTATCGGTAGGTGAAGTTCGGTAGTTTATTAGGTATTCTACGGGATCATGTTATGCCTTACAGAGGAGTAAGGTGTGACATGTTTTAGTGGTATCAGAGCAAATTTTTGAAGTATGTTTTAACTTGAAAATTTGTGTCTTTCCTTGTTAAGTACAACTGTTCAATGTCCATATTTGTTACATACAGTGCATTACATAATAAATATGAACTAACGGAGGAAAATCTCCTTGTGTTATTTATTCAGTAGATACCCTAACTTCAGCCTGAAATGGAAGAAAGGGATCGCTCAGTCGAGCAATCTGTTGAAGCTGAGGCACAAGGGGAAGCCCCAGCTTTACAGAATGTCAGTGGATCTGTGGCACCAGCCCCACAAATGCCGCAGTTTCCTGCACAATTTGTACAGCAGATGGCTGCGATGTTTTAACAAATGGCTGGGGGTATGCCTGCTCAAACTCCACCCCAGACATCTGTGGCACAACCACTGCCTCCAGCTAGACAGTATGATAAGTTATTGAAGTATGGGGCTACAGAATTTAAGGGTACAGTTGACCCTTTAGAGGCAGAACAATGGCTTGAAAGGATGGATAGAGTATTTAAGAAGCTGCACTGCCAAGATGAACTGAAGTTTGAATATTCTGTGTCTCTACTGCAAGGGGATGCGTATGATTGGTGGAAGACCATCCCCACACTTAGTGAACCACCAGATTGACACAGGATTACTTTATCAGAGAATTCAGACAGAAATACATCCCAGATGCATATGTTGATCAGAAATTACAAGAATTTTTGAGTTTGAAATAAGGGAACCGATCGGTGGCAGAGTATGAGAGGGAGTTCTCCCGCTTAAGTCATTATGCTGGGAGTCTCCTTTCTACCAGCAAGGCAAGATGCAAGAGATTTGAGACTGGTTTGAGGCCCAGTTTGAGGATGAAAGTAGTGGGATTCAGGCACAGCAATTTTTCAGAACTCATGTCTCAAGCACTTGAGCTAGAAAGGATTGAATCAGAAGCAACCCCAATAAAAGAAAAATCAGAGAAAGTTGAGAAATCAGAGAAAGACAAGGGGGAAAAGTCAGTAGAGCCGAGTTTTGGTGGTACCTCTGGAAAGAAAAAGAACTTTAGTGGACCCAGCAGGGGTCGAGGTGGAAGATTTGGTAGGGGCAAATTTTCCGGATAGAGACCCCCTAGGTCTGGTCAGCAGTCGAGCAGGGGTTCACATTCTGCCCGCCCCTGTGAGACTTATGGCAAGATTCATGGGGGGGAATGCTATTGGGCCACTGGAGCCTGTTTTAACTGTGGAGGCAAGGGCCATTTAGCAAGAGACTGTACTAGTGCTCCGTCTCCAAGATATGGTCCAGCTCCTACTACTGCCGAGGGATCTATTCAGAGTCCTGCTCCCAGAGGTTCACAGTCAGTTGGCAGAGGAAGAGGCAGAGGTCGAGGCACTGCTTCAGTGCACAAGGCACAGCTTGGTCACAAAGACAGGAAGTGCTTGATGTGGTTTATTCAATGAGACAATGAGAAGAGGCTGAGACTTCCGATGTAGTAGCTGGTATATTCTCTATCTCTGATCAAGAAGTATTTGTATTATTTGATCTGGGTTTAACCCATTCATATGTTAGTGCTAACATAGTCTGTTCACTTGCTGTTCCATGTGTGCAAATGGATTTTGAAGTGCTAGTAACTAGTCCGTTAGGACAAGAGGTTCAGGTCAACAGAATCTATAGAGACTGTCCTTTGGTGATCAAATGACATGTTTTCCTGTCAGACTTGATTGAAATGCCCTTCAGAGAGTATGATATCATCTTGGGTATGGACTGGTTAGCCAGGCATCACGCCATGATTGATCAGAGATCAAGATCACTTTTGGTCTCCCTCTGTACAGTGATGTGGTAATACACGGGGAGAGGCATTTACTGCCATCAAACATCATTTGGGCTGCACTAGCCAGAAGGATGATCAGAAAGGGGTGCGAAGCATACTTGGCACATGTGATAGACACCCAATGGGGAGTCCAACACTAAGAGACATCCCTACTGTATGTGATTTTCCGGATGTGTTTCCTGATGAATTGCCAGGATTACCTCCAGAAGGAGAGGTGCAGTTTGAGATTGATGTTATGCCTGGTGTGGACCCAATCTCCATAACGCCATACAGAATGGCACCAGCAGAACTAAAAGAATTGAAAGTACAGTTGCAAGAGTTGCTTGACAAGGGCTTTATCCGCCTTAGTGTGTCACCTTGGAGAGCGCCAGTGTTGTTTGTAAAGAAGAAAGATGGCACTCTCCGCTTGTGTATTGATTATCGGCAGTTGAATACAACTCAACTCAACTCAACTCAACTAAGCCTTTATCCCAAAAATTTGGGGTCGGCTATATGGATTCGCTTTTTCCACTCTGAACGATTTTGGGTTAAATCCTCAGAAATGTGTAATGCTTCTAAGTCATGCTGTACTACTCTCCTCCAAGTCAATTTAGGTCTACCCCTTTTTTTCTTTCTATCCTCTAGCCTAATGTGTTCTACTTGTCTAACTGGAGCCTCCGTATGTCTACGCTTCACATGACTAAACCACCTCAATCTCCCTTCTCTCAACTTATCTTCAATTGGCACCACTCCTACCTTTTCTCTAATACTTTCATTACGGACTTTATCTAGTCTAGTATGACCACTCATCCACCTTAACATTCTCATCTCTGCAACTCTTATCTTAGATGCATACGACTCTTTCAAAGGCCCAACACTCACTACCATATAGCATAGCTGGCCGTATGGTCAGACGGTAAAATTTTCCTTTAATTTATTGGGAATCTTACGATCACATAAAACTCCCGTGGCACGTCTCCACTTCAACCATCCCGCTTTAATCCTATGACTAACATCCTCCTCACATCCCCATCTACTTGAAGGACTAAGCCTAGATATTTAAAGTGATTACTTTGGGACAGTGCCACTCCATTCAAACTAACTCCTTCCCTATCACCGCTTGGCCTTCACCGAACTTGCAATGCATGTATTCTGTCTTCGTTCTACTTAACTTAAAACCCTTTGACTCTAGAGTACTTCTCCAAAGTTCTAGCTTCCTATTGACTCCTTCTCGTGTCTCATCTATCGAACAATATCATCCGCAAACATCATGCACCAAGGAATACTCTCTTGTATATGTTTCAGTTCATCTAAAACTAATGTAAAAAGGTAAGGGCTTATGGTGATCCTTGGTGTAATCCAATTGAGATCGGAAAATCTCTTGTGTCCCCTCCCACCTGCGCACAATAGTAGTTGCTCCTTCATACATATCTTTTAATACTTGTATGTACCTAATAGATACCCTCTTTTGTTCTAACGCATTCCATAAGACCTCTCTTGGAACACTATCATAAGCCTTCTCCAAATCAATAAAAACCATGTGTAGATCTTTCTTCCCGTCTCTATATTTCTCCATCAAGCTTCTAATGAGAAAGATCGCTTCCATAGTTGAACGACTGAGCATGAAACCAAATTGATTGAGAGAGATAGAAGTATCATGACGTAGTCGATGCTCCACAACTCTCTCCCACAACTTCATAGTATGGCTCATGAGTTTAATTCCTCTATAGTTTGAGCAACTCAGTATGTCTTCCTTATTTTTAAAAATAGGTACTAAAATACTCTTCCTCCATTCATCAGGCATTTTCTTTGAGTTTAGAATCTTATTAAATAATTTAGTTAACCATGCCACTCCCATATCTCCCAAATACTTCCACACTTCAATTGGTATTTCATCTGGTCCACAGTGCTTTACCTACTTTCATTCTCTTAAGTGCTTCCTTTACTTCTAAAGATCTAATCCTTCTAGTATAATTTACATTCTTTTCTATTGTTCTATAATCTATATTCACGCTATTTCCATTTTGGCTATTATTAAAGAGATCATTAAAATAATTTCTCCATCTTTCTTTAATGTCCTCTTCTTTCACCAACACTTTTCCTTCTTTATCCTTAATGCACCTAACTTGATTGAGATCTTGACATTTCCTTTCTCTACTCCTTGCTAATCTATAAATATCTTTCTCCCCTTCTTTAGTTCCAAGTTTCTCATATAACTTTTCAAAGGCCTGTGCTCTTGCTTGGCTAACTGCCTTTTTTGCCTCTTTCTTTGCTATCTTGTACTGTTCATATGCCTCATTATTATCACATTTAGGTAATTTCTTATACCATTCCCTTTTTCTCTTCACCGCCTTTTGTACTTCCTCATTCCACCACCATCTCTCTTTTGAGGGTGGTCCATGTCCTTTAGACTCCCCAAGTACTTTTCTAGCTACTTCTCTAATCTTTGATGCCATCCAGATCCACATATCACCGGCCTCCATATCTAGCTTCCATACTTGCACTCAAGAAGCTCATTTTTGAACTTCACTTGCTTTACTCCTTTGAACTCCCACCACTTTGTTCGAGCTACACTATTTCTTCTGACCTTACTTGAATTGTTCCTAAACTTGACATCCAAGACCACCAACCTATGTTGACTTGTTAAAGCCTCTCCTGGAATGACCTTGCAATCCTTGCATAGAGCTCTATTTGTCTTCCTGGTTAAGAGGAAGTCGATTTGGCTTCTATGTTGCCCACTTTTGAAAGTCACTAAATGTGACTCTTTTTATAAAGTAGGTATTTGCTAGTATTAGGTCGTATGCCATAGCAAAATCCAGGATGTTTTTTCCCTCCTCATTTCGACTGCCAAAACCAAAACCTCCATGAACATTCTCATAACCTTGCCTATCACTTCCTACATGTCCATTCAAATCTCCACCAATGAAAACATTCTCTTCATTCGGTATGCTTTGCATTAAATCATCCATATCTTCCCAAAACCTTTGTTTACTCTCACTGTCTAGTCCTATTTGTGGGGCATAAGCACTAACTATATTTATTGTTTCTCCGTCTAGTACTAGCTTTACTAGTATAATTCTATCTCCTACTCTTTTCACAGCTACTATTGCGTCTTTCAATGTCCTGTCTATGATTATACCCACTCCGTTCTTGTTTCTCTCCTTTCCGGTAAACCACAATTTATACCCTGAATTACCCACTTCCTTACTTTTCTCTCCTACCCATTTAGTCTCCTGAATGCAAGCAATATTCACCCTTCTCCTTTCCAAGGTATCCACAAGCTCCATTAATTTTCCTGTAAGTGATCCAACATTCCAAGTACCAACCCTGATCCTCCTCCTATCCTGCTCCTTCCTAATTGGTCTCCTTCTATGATATCTTCTATTATTTTCTATGTCTATCTTGTGTTCTGTTCCACTATTTGTTCTATTATTTGTCCTATGGACTAACTTCTTTACCCACACCCGTCCATGATGTGGGAACCCTTGCTCACTTAACACCACACCCGGGCGCCGGCATGGCGCGTCGCTTTCGGTGAACACCCTACACCCTTGCATATTTATCACTACACCCGGGCTCCGATGTAGCGCGTCGTTAGTAGAGGACGCCCCAACGTTTATATCATTTGAATCCATATCATAGGGTGTGACGAAATTTTTACGCTGGTTATCACCTACCGCAACCCTCCTCCTTTATCCGGGCTTGGGACCGGCTAAGCAAAAACTACTTAGGCGGAGTTATCGACAGTTGAATAAGGTGACAATAAAGAACAGATATCCATTGCCCCGCATTGATGACTTGTTTGATCAGTTAAGGGGTGCAGCTGTGTTCTCCAAAATTGACTTGAGATCAGGTTATTATCAGCTGAAAGTATAAGAGCAGAGTATTCTTAAAACTGCCTTTAGAACCCGCTATGACCATTATGAGTTTTTGGTTATGCCATTCGGGTTAACTAATGCTTCGGCTGCTTTTATGGATCTGATGAACACTATCTTCAGACCATACCTCGATCAGTTTGTTGTGGTATTCATAGATGATATATTGGTCTATTCGAGGAATGCAAAAGAGCATGATAGACATCTGCGGATTGTACTGCAGACTTTGAGGGAAAAACAACTATATGCCAAATTGTTGAAATGTGAATTTTGGCTGAAGCAGATATCCTTTTTGGGGCACATAGTATCAGAAGAGGGCATCAAGGTAGATCCAAGTAAGATAGAAGTCGCCCCATTGGAGGCCACCCGAAATGTCACGTAGATTCGCAGTTTTAGGTTTAGCCGATACTACCGGTTTGTGAAGGATTCTCCATGTTGGCATCTCCATTGATCAAGCCGCTAGAAAAGATGTGAAATTTCAAAGTGACGAATAATTGCCATCAGTGTTTTGATGAATTGAAGAAATGTTTGATCAAGCTCACCCGAATTTACCTACCTGTAAAGAATATACAGTATATAGTGATGCTTCTCACAATGGGTTAGGCTGTGTATTGATGCAAGATCGAAATGTCATTGCCTATGCATCACGCCAGCTAAAACCGCATGAGAGGAATTATCCGACACATGATTTAGAGCTTGCAGCTATTGTGTTTACTCTTAAGATCTGGAGACACTATTTGTATGGGGAAAAGTGTTACATCTATACAAATCATAAGAGTTTGAAGTATTTGGGCACCCAGAAAGAACTGAATTTGAGACAGAGGAGATGGTTAGAGTTGATAAAAGACTATGATTGTCTGATAGACTATCAGCCAGGGAAAGCTAATGTTGTGGCTGATGCCTTAAGTCGCAAGACTATGGCAAGTCTACGAGTTACTCCTTTGTCTTTGGTACATGAGTTAAGATCATTGCATGCCAACTTAGAGATTAATGATGATGGGCAGACAGCAGTTGCATGGCATGTACAGCTAGTGTTGACTGATCAGATTAGAATGGCTGCTCAGAATGATCAGAAGTATCAGAAGTTGATGGAAGAAGTCCGATAGGGCAAGAAACCAGAATTCTCAATAAGAGATGATGGTCTATTGCTACACTAGGGCAGAATGTGTGTTCTTAATGATGTTGATTTGAGGCAGATCATTTTGAAGGAAGCACATGAGTCTCCTTTTGCCCTGCACCCTGGTGGTACAAAAATGTATAGAGGGCTAAAGGAGCATTACTGGTGGATGGGTATGAAAAGAGATGTGGCAGAGTTTGTTTCCAAATGCCTAACTTGTCAGCAAGTGAAGGCAGAACATCAAGTACCCGCCCGGTTGTTACATCCACTAGCAGTACCAGAATGGAAATGGAAAAGAATAACAATGGATTTTGTGATGGGACTTCCAAAGACATAGAAGAGTTATGATGCAGTATGGGTCATTGTTGACAGACTGACTAAGTCTGCTCATTTTTTTCTAGTTCGAATGGACTACAGTTTAGAAAGATTGGCCAAGTTATACATCGATGAGATTGTGAGACTGCATGGAGTGCCAGTATCCATCGACGTATGCAGATCCTAGGTTCACTTCTAGATTCGGGGTAGTCTTCAGAGAGCCCTAGGAACTAGATTGAACTTCAAGATCGCATTCCACCCACGCATGCATGGCCACCCGAGAGGGTAATTCAGATCTTGGAGGATATGCTACGGGCTTGTGTGATTGAGTTTGAGGGCAGTTGGGATACACACTTGCCTTTGATTGAGTTTGCTTACAACAACAGCTACCAATCAAGCATTGGGATGCCTCCATATGAAGCTTTGTATGGCAGAAAATGTAGAACCCCGTTGTGTTGGGATGACGTGGGTGAAAGAAAGATGATTGAACCCGAAATTGTTCAGCAAACTGAGGAAAAGATTAGAGTAATCAGAGATCGACTTAAGACTGCATCAGACCGTTAGAAGTCCTACATTGATTTGAAGAGAAGGGATATTGAGTATGCAGTGGGTGAGAAAGTTTTCCTTAAAGTTTCTCCTTGAAAGAGAATTATGAGATTCGGCAAAAAGGAGAAACTGAGTCCTCGTTTTATCGGGCCATATGAGGTTTTGGAAAGAATGGGTCCTTTGGCATATCGTTTGGCGCTACCTCCAGACTTGGAGAAGATACATAATGTCTTCCATGTGTCTATGTTGAGGAGGTATCGATCAGACCCATCTCATGTAATACCAGTGGAAGAAATTGAAGTGAATCCAGACCTCACATATGAGGAAGAACCCATAGTGATTCTGGCTTAATAGGTGAAGCAGCTACGGAACAAGCAGATACCTTTGGTAAAAGTGCTATGGAACCATCATTCTGGCCAAGAAGCTACTTGGGAACGAGAGGAGGACATGAGGAGACAGCACCCACAGCTGTTCAGAGATTGATACCAGGTAAAATTTCGAGACGAAATTTATTTTAAGGGAGGGAGAATTGTAACACCCCTATTTGTATAGCCTGGTATATTTCACTGTTCCGGTGATCAGAGTCGGTCCGGACAATTAAGGAGATTAGAACCATACTTAAGACAACTAGATAACCTATAAACACAAATAATTAATAATGTCCAATTAGTTAAGTATAAACAAGAAAAATAGAACATAAGAAGTTAAACGAGCCGAGAGTCACAGCGATGGGTGACCTTATCGGGAACGACTGTGAAGTCGTTTTAAACTCAAATTTCGAACCTTAAAATGTGACGGCGCGGTCCTTAGGACCCTTATAAACACAGTGGACAAGAGAAAATCATGAAAAAGAACTGTTAAGCCAGTCAAATAATTAGGTCAGGGAGCAGGAAGAAATATTGGATTATTTGCAAACCGGGAAGAACCGGCGAGGGGCAATTTGATCAATTGACCCCGAGAGCTGACTCCTGACCTAACTGTCAAATAAAATCGGAGAAAAGAAAATTTCGGAATCGAGAATTAAATTAAAGAACTAATAAAAAAAAATAGAAAAAAAAGAAAATAGAAAAAAAAAGAAAATATAAAAGTTAAAAGGTGATGACATCATGCATGACTTCATGCATGATGCCATAAAAACAATACTTAATATATTTATTTAATTGGGATTTTTGGGTCTTCCATTAGGATAAAAACAAAACAAAACAAAAGAAAAATAAAAATCAAAGTCTTCTTCCACCAAGCTTGCCGCCCTCACACACTCTCTCTCTCCCTCACCATTGCAAACTCCATTAAAGCTTGTCTTCAAGCTTTGAAACTCTCACTAAACCTCAACTTCTCCCATACTTGCTTCACAAAAACTTGTTCTAGTCACTTGGGAAGGAGCTTGACAACAAAAAGAAAAAGAAAGGAAGAAGTTTTGAAGAAAAAGAAATTCTACATAAAAGGTTAGTAATCAAATTTGATAATTTGAGTTTGATTCTTACATTTCTAACTTATTGAGCTTGTAAATAAACTTAAAATGGAAAGAAAATTTGTTGAGGTATTATATAGAATTTTGGACAGCTAGGGTTTGGTTGGACAAAGTATAAATTTGTTTGAGCTAAACATGTTAGGAAGCTTAATTGAGTTAAGGGAGCATGTTTATAAGTGTTTAATTAGCTAAATGCAACAAATGACATGAATTAGGGTTTTGAACATTAGGGTTTAGAGACAAAAAATGTGAAGAAGTGCTAAATGATGTCTTTGACATAGTTTAAGGTGAGAAATGATCATTTGTGACCTAATTAAGTGTGTTAGAAGTGTTTGAATCAAAGCCAAATTCGGATTGGGTATGCACCATGACCAAAAGTCAACTTTGAGGGACCAAAAATGGAATTTTACAAGTCCAATTGGTATGGGAGCAATTGGGAATGAAAATAGGCACTAAATGACACAATTTTCATTTAGGAAGCATGCCCAAAAAGTGACCAAAACCTAGTGAACAAATTGACCAAAATTGGAAAATTGCAGGCTGCCCTGTATAAACTAATCAAATGAACAGTGTTTGTTTATTTGGTCATAACTCGAGCTAGGCAGGTCAAAATGACCTGAAATTTTACCAATGGTTAGATGAGATATAGACCTAAAACTTTCATGAAGAACACAAACCCAAATTATGTCATTAACTCAATCAAATTACTGAACAAAGTTGAACCACTGAATCTGCAGAACTGCAGATTTGCCATATGAACAGTAAAGTTTCAATGGCTATAACTCTCTCTAGAAAACTCCGATTTAGGTGATTCTTGAACCGTTGGAAACCTAAGACATAGTAGAACATTTCATATGAAGAAAATTAGACCAAATTATGGACTTAACTTGATCAAATTACTGAACGAAGTTGGAGCAATAAATCTACAGAACTAAATTCTGCAGCATGAACAATAACTGTATTTTGGCTGTAACTTAAGCTACAAAACTCCAATTGGAGTGATTCAAAAAGGAAAATAAACTTAAGACAATAGGGAACATTTTCTACGAAGAAATTTTTATCAAATTCCAACAGTAAAAGGACCGATGAAATAGTGCAACTTAGGACTCAAAAACTGAAAATTGGCAATTTTGCCTTAAAGACCTAAGTTTTGAGAAAATGACCAAAACCAACAAATTTAGTGACCAAAATGTGGTATGTGGGTGAAGTTGGAGTTCCCATACCTATTAAGCCTTAGAAAGTCAACAATTTGACTTGAATAGTGTGGTGAATAGTAACTCGAAACACAAAAATTTCAAGAACGTCGAGTTTAGCACGTTAGAGCTAGGTAAAAGTGAAGCTAAATTTATTTTGGGTTTATGTTAAGTTCTAGTACTGAAACATTGTAAAATTGTGTGTTTCAGTTGGAAAGAATACCGGGAAAGAACCCGAGGAACCGAGTCGAGGCCAAGAGGCGACTCGCTTGAGGTTTGTGCACAACGTGTAATTTTTGTAAATTATTTGCTGCATATTGTTTTGAATGATTTGAAAAAGTGAATTGAGACATTATTTATGATGCTTTAATCGAAATTGTTGAAAGTTATTGTGTATATTTGAAATGACAATGTTTAGCAAATTATTAAGATAAGTTTTGAAACCACAGTGTCATGACCATATATTTGAACACCTCACTAGCACGACTAGTGGGGGTAATTAGTTTCGAATTTTGATTCCTTCTCTGGAGAAGTGTTGAGGTGTGCCAGTAGAAGAGGATGTGAATGGATATCCATATATTTGAGCTAGCTAGCCTTGTGATGTGATTTCTCTTTAGCCTCTGGCTATTGAGATTCTATTTATTTCGAATGGCATGAACTAACTGTGAGTTTTATGAAATGTGTTTGATACTTCGAAATGAAATTGTTTGGAATAAAATCTCATAATTCATGTTTTGTGTTTAACTCGCATGCTCAGTTCAATTTTTGATAAATGTTATTTAAATTCTGCATAAAGATTATTTTAGTATGTTGTGCACCACTGAGTTCTAGTACTCAGCGATAGCTGTTATTGCTATCGCAGATATAGAGACTAGAGGAGCAGATCGAAATCACGAGGGTTGAGGATCTATCAGCTTGAAGTTATTGGGTATAGTTTATACCCTGGCTGTAAATATTTATTTTGATGTATGTATTGCACATAAATGTATGGACATGTAAAAATGATTCTTGAGCAGCTTATACAAAGTTTGTATAAAATTTGTAATAAATTTTAGTTTGAATTTTCTGAATGTAAATTGTAGTATGATGTATATACAAATTTTTTATCTTTAAGGAAATATGAATGAATGATATTGATTGACAGTATTTTGAGAATTGTTGAATTTTGAAATTGAGAAAATGGTTGAGATTGATTGTGAATTTGAAGAAGTAGTTGAAAAATTATTGGAAGTGTTTTTTTTCAGGTATTTGAAGAACTGTTTTCTCAAAA
This sequence comes from Hevea brasiliensis, assembly GCF_030052815.1. Lineage (NCBI taxonomy): Eukaryota > Viridiplantae > Streptophyta > Magnoliopsida > Malpighiales > Euphorbiaceae > Hevea > Hevea brasiliensis. The sequence goes on along the minus strand of NC_079493.1, from coordinate 12,242,777 downwards.
TACAGACGGAACTCTGACAAAATTTTTATAAAATTTGCGGGAAAATAAAATGGACCAAAAATATTAACTAGTTTTAATTTTAATTAAATGTTTTAAATACCTATTAGAAAATGCTCACCACTGAACAAAAGTAAGAAAATTGTTTTAAAATCCCTTGTAGGGTACTTAATGAGTTATCGGTAGGTGAAGTTCGGTAGTTTATTAGGTATTCTACGGGATCATGTTATGCCTTACAGAGGAGTAAGGTGTGACACGATCTCTTCAGCTACAGAAGGCGAATCCTCAGGGTAAGGAGGTTTGTTTGGGCGACCTCTCACGCAAGGTGCCAGAATACTACTCCAATCATTGGAGAAAAATAAATCGATGTGGGATAACCTTGACTTGACAAAAGTATTGAGTGCCACGATTTGCTTTCTTGAGGATTGGACCAAAATGGGCCCTGAAAGTATCGATGATCTTCTCAGTCTCTCAATAAGCTTGAGCTCGGAAGCGATGGTGACCCAGCACGTGGTTAGAAAGATAGTTTATCTTATGAAGAGGGAGATGTCAAAGATGCCCCAAGAAGTGGCGGTAGCGCAGAACCAACTCTCTGCTATAAATGCTTGAATTGTCGAATTAGAATAATAGGCGAAGTCTCATGAAGAGAGGGCATCTCAGTTAGAAAAGGAGCTTGACGATGTCTAAGTCAAGTTCTCAAAGGAGAAAGAGGCTCTAATGAAAGAAGTTGGGGCTTATGTGAAAGCCCATAGTGATCTCATTGCCGACCTCATCAAGCGCTATCCCAATGAGGACTTCACCTGGCTCAAGGAACTTGCTCCTGGTGCCAAGGCTGAGAGTGAGGGCGAACAAGAAAGAGAGGAGGGAGTGAATGTTGAAAATGTAACTGAAGATTGGGCTGGGGAAGATCCTCTCGCTAAATGACTTTGTACTCTTTTGGAATGAATTATGTTCTTTCATGATTAATTCTTGATGAGATTAAGCCAAGTTGCTTGAGTACTGAATAGAATTAACTCCTAATCAATTGAATAAAGTTGAACATAGAATCTGAGATCAGTTATAAAACATAAGACCACTTAAAGAGATTGGAAAACCATTGCACATGAACATGAGATCAGATGGCCCTGTGACCGAATATTGATTAAAACTTTGAAACATTTGAAGAGTGATTTGTAAAATTTTAAAGACTTGAGATTGGATCATAATTAAAATAATTTATTAGGATTGAAACAATTATTTAGAGATCGGATAAAATATAAACCTTTTTAAGAAATGTTTCAACAATTTGAGCGAGATACTTGATCACAAAACTAAACGTAATTTGGAATTTTGAGGTATTTGAACACAGTAAAATCGAAAAACAACAGAATGTAAGATCGAATGATTCGAAGATCGGATATCGATCCGAACATGTCAAATAAAGACGAAGAGATTGAAAAATAACCTAACTTGAACGTGAGATCGAATTATTTTGAATTCAGACAAGTGACCTGTGATCAGATCGTAATTTAGATAGCTTATTGAGATCGGATGGTGCTCAAACGGGAAATTCATTTGCTAAAATTGGAACTTTTGAAGAGAATTTGAATTTGAAACAAGTTGTGTATTTAAAGGCCGATCAAAATATAGTGTCTACAACAACAACAACAACAACAACAACAACAACAACAACAATAATAATAATAATAATAATAATTATTATTATTATTATTATTAAAGAACGAATAAATTGAACTTGTGAACTAAAAAAATATTTTTAATATAATTATAAAATTATTATTATTTAGTTTTTATTTAAAAATAATTAATAAATATGAATTTTTGATCTTTCTCAATCATTACTAGTTTAGTTATAGTAAATTATAAATTTGTAGCACTTAATATTTTAAAAGCTAATAATTTTTTTTTTTTTTTTAAAAAAAAAGACAAACGCCAACACTTATATAATAAAAAAAAATCTCCAAATTATATAATTTTAAAATTATTTCTCAAATTATTGTGATGAGTGCAACAAAAATATAAAGGGAAAAAATTTTCCAGTCAATGAGAAGCCAGGGTCCCATCTTGCATAAAATCTTATATTTCAAGACTTTTTTTACTGACCATAAAACTACCAAATCTAATAATAATATTATTTTAAAATAATATATTTCATTAAATATGAAAATTAATTTTTTTATTTTAATTAGACAATTTTACAACAAGTGAGATTCTTTCGTATTATTTGTGATATTAAAAATTTTAGTTCTTCAATAATTCAATTAAGCTAATAAGGTAAAAAAACACATATATTGCCAACGTTAAAATAAAAATAAGAAAAAACTAATTTTCAGGTAATCGAAATTTTATTTAATATAAACATTATTTTTTATATTTAAATTATGAGAACATTTATATACCGACAATATAAACATAGAGAGGTTAATTAATTAAATATAATTACATGTTAATTTATAATTAAGAAATATAAAAATCTATTTCAAAAAAAAAAAGAAGTATAAAAATCTAAATCTAAATAAAATATTATTAGTTTTATATAAAATACTTATTTACATATGTAATTAACCATAATTATAATATATCAAATAAATAAAATAAGTATCTACTGCAAAATGAATTTTCATATATAAAAGTATGAATGAGGGTTGTCGCAAGGTATTTTGCGGTCGTCCAGACGAAGCTCTTCACCGAAGTGGGAAAAAGTGAGGAGTCGCCACTTTAATTTTGAGAGAAATTAAAGGAAATTGTTTGTGAAAATAAATTAAAAGAAACCACTTCGAAAATAGAGATTCCAGGTTCGGGATCCATATACGGGCGGGGAAGGTGTTGGCACCCTGCCTCGTTCCTCAATAAGGGTAAACAGATTTAATCTTATGCTCTTTCATAAATTAAAAGGGTAATTAGGGGGTTGGGATAATGATGATGTTAATCCTTTATGCAAAATGAAGGACTGTTTGATATTTCACTTATTTTGGGTTGCCCAGGAACACAAGTTCGTGAGATGGCCCTTTGGTAAATAAGTGTTTGAGTGAATTTGTCTTGTGTATTGGGGTTGCTTTGTTTTAATTTTGAATTTTGTTAAGAGAGCTCGGGCAGGAAACTTCTCTCGATCTCTAGATGTATTTTGTTAGGAGTTTTGAGTGGGAGATTTCGGATAAGAACTCTCCTCCGATTTCCCCGTTTTAGTTTAGGTGAGAATCAGGTAAGAACTCTCCCCCAATCTCTTAAGGTGTATGATTTAAAATTTGATGAAGGATTTCGGATAAGAACTCTCCTCCGATCTCCGTGTCTTACTTGAATGAGGATCGGGTAAGAACTCTCCCCCGACCTCTTAAAATATTTGGTTTAAGGTCTTTTTTTTTTAATGAAGGATCTCGGATAAGAACTCTCCTCCGATCTTCGTGTTTGTTCGAATGAGGATCGGGTAAGAACTCTCCCCCGACCTCTTAAAATTTTAAGGTTTTTAATGAAGGATCTCGGATAAGAACTCTCCTCCGATCTCCGTGTTTGTTCGAATGAGGATTGGGTAAGAACTCTCCCCCGACCTCTTAACCTATTTATTATGATCGTATATCGTAAGAATCTTAGATTAAGGGTTTTAGCGCTTGAAGATGCTAGGAACCCGAGCAAGGCTTCTCTTAACCCATTAATGCCTTATAACTAGGGAGGGGACACCAGCCTGAGTTTTTGCCAATCTCCTTTGTGATCGCCTTACTAGTACTCTTTGGCAGGCAATGTCTGATCTCTTTCATTTACTAGTCTGGGATCCGATCTTATCTCGATCTCCACTATACCAGGATATCTCCTGAGCTCATTTAGTAGTTCAACTTCATAACTTTTTCCTCCGCTTAATCATTCAAACTTTTATTATTTTTATTTGTTTAAAGAAACTCTCGTGTTAGGATATAGCTGCCAACATTTTATTAAACTACCTACACATTGCCCGTAACCAGAAAACCTATATTTGAAGGTAATAAAGGCTAAGAACAAACAAATAACATGAACTGATGAATAAAAGATAAACTCAAGAGAATAACTATCTACATGGGGCTCTTTAGCATAACATGAACTTGATGAAAATTACGAGCATGAAAACAAAGAAAATAAAAAGCGAGCACTTGATAAAGCCACGGTCTAGACACTTACCTGTGGGGGATTGAGTCTATTGAACTAACTGTGGAGTCACAAATATTGTAGAGCTGTGAGCTAATAGTCTGGGGACTAATGCTTACTTTGAAATAACAAGTACCAAGTTAGAATGTAGTTGAGCCGAAGTAACAGTAACTGGGTTGGAATGAGATTAAGCTTGGAGAATAAAATGTCGATATTAAGGTGATGAAGACGAAACTGAACTGAGAAATGGTATCACAGAGTAGTGAACAAACTGAAAATGAAGAGTTTCAGGGTCCAACACTCCTTCAACGAAGATACTTAAGAAAATTGGTTTCTGAAGTTTCTCTATTTTTGAAAGCTTAAAATAGCAAAGTAGCAAGACTGAATCAAGTTTCAGAGCCTTTCCACTATAATCACCAACTTTTTTCGTCCGTCCCTTAACAGTTTTGCATGCAGGTATTTATAGGGAACGGGTGCTCCTAATGAAGGGTCAGGATTTCTCCTGAGGGAGATGGAAGGTTTGGATTTTAAAGGACATGATCTGATGCCTGAGAATTGAAGAGAATCAAAATGGATGGCTGAGATCCCATTCAGAATATTTGTCCTTTCTCTTTTCCAATCTAACGACACAAGATCTTTTTGTCAAGGCAGATCTGAAGGCCGGGAATAAAAGGCGCCGGTTCTGTCGTCTTCTCTTTGATCCAAGGGCTCCAGGTTTGTCCTTACAAGTAAGATCAACGGTGGAGATCGAGATGTACAGGACTGCCATGACATGTCTTGGCGCCTGTCAGCAATGTGGGCGATTCTGCAAATGAGGCGTGCGGTGAAGATTTGATCTCGCCTGCAATGCTTTAACTACCTCGGCTCTGATTATGACGAAAGTTATTGGAAGTCTTTTGTCCTCTTTTCCGATCTCTATTCCTTCCGATCTCTTAGTTATGACTCTTTTCCGATCTCTCTCACATCAGGTCCCTTATCACTTCCTGATGAAATTTGGTTCTTAATGGTTCTCTCAATGATGTAATCCGATATCTTGAGATCGCCCAAATGATGAAATCTGACCTTGTAAAAATGAAGTTAAATTTTCGATCTCTGATGTGCCTACCCGATCTGGTTCCTAACTAAATCATTTTTAGCCAATCTGTGACTCTGAACATTTGCCCGAACCCAACGACTCTAGCTAATCGATCTCATCTTATTTCATTTATGGTGTTTCTGGAACCTTCCCGTGACGTGTCAGTAAAACGGGTGAATTCCGCTAACCGATGCGTTGCTTGGGGCACTGTGAGCATTGAATGCTCAAACGGGTATAAATAGGGGAAGGATCTCTCATTTGCTCCCCTATGTCATTTTCAGCTTTCTGCTTACAACTTCGACCTTCTCTCATTTCTTCAAGTCTTTCTGGCACCGATCACATTCCGGTAAGGACTTTAATCCCTCTCTTAGTTAATTTCTTTTATTTTTGTTTGAAAATGAGAGACGCCGAAGGTCAGAGAGCCGTGAGCCCCCCTTTCGTCCATTTCTCGTGGACGTCGGACGAAGTTGAGGTGGCCAGGCCAAGTAGCTGACCTGAGCCTCCTACGACTTTCGCTTCGGCTCACGGTCGAGCAGCTCAGTCAAGAGAAAATCTTGCCATGGACGAATTGCCGTCAGTCCTTAAGGAAACCAATCTGTAAATCATTAGTCAAGAGTACAACCTTCCGACCGATTCGTACGAGCTCATCTGATGCCATGGCAATCTCCGAGCCGATCATTTTTTCGACGAAAATGATGCGATCATGGTGTACGAAGAGCAATTAAAATCCGGGCTACGGTTTCCCCTTGATGACTTCTTCAAGGATGTTCTGAAGTTTCACCACGTAAGTATAGCCCAAGTGCATCTGAACTCATGGCGAATCCTGGTGGCTTTCAGGGGCCTCTGCCGAGCTAAGGGACTCGATCCTACCGCGAAGGTATTTGCCAAGCTGCATAGGCTTACTAGTCGAAAGGACAACGTGTACTGGTTCTTTCAAGCAAAACCGCACTTTGGGCTCTTTACTGATCTCCCCTCCTCACTGAAGAATTGAAAAAATCGCTTCTTCATGTTGAGGAGCAAGATTCCGAATAGTTTCAAAGGTTTCCCCCGAAGCTAGCAATATTTGGTCCCTTCGATTCCGAAGAAGATCGCCCTGAGTAAGGACGAGGGCGCCATGGTAATGGAGCTAAAGGATCAGGCGGCCACTCAGAAATTCTTCTACTTAGATGCGGTGATGGCCGAACTGCACCATTGGATGATGCGGCTGGTTACCCGCGAAGAATACGGGCTTCAGCTCTCTGACCTCAGCCACGGTACTTTCTATATCTCTTATCTCTGGGCCTTAGCGAACTCACTGACTTTTCTTTGTGCAGGTATGGCAGGCAGAGAGGCCTCCAAAGAGAGCCGAAAGCGAAAGAGGGAGGTCTCTAGGAAAGTGCGGGAAATGAAGCTCGCCGAGGCATTGTAGACGCCAAGGCATGATTCAGGAGAGGTACCGGGAGGCTCGTCCCGACCCTCGGGATTGCCGGTCCCTGAAATAGAAATAGCTCAGTCTCTTCCTCGACAAGAAGAGCCACCGCCTCCCCTTGCTCCTTCGAGTGCGGAAGGTGGTCCTTCCCAACCCACTGTGAGGACCTTGTCTCGTGGTACCCAGGTCCTCATTCATACTTTGGAAAAGAATCACTCTGTTCGGGAGAACTCGGGTTTGGCTAAGGTTCTGGGAGCTTCCATCTGCCTCCAGGAGGATCGGAATAGGCTGACCCCGGGCAGCATCGATGACCTCCTGGCCCAGACGATGAGCTTGAGCATGGAGAGCTTGGTAAACTAGCATATAATCAAGTAAAAGGCTTATCTTCTGAGGTAGGAGATCCTAAAGGCGGTGCAAAATGCAGCTTCCTCCCGAGCTTAACTTTCATCCGCCCAGGACTATATAGCTGAAATTGAGGGTCGGATGAAATCCTATGAGGATAAATTGGCCGAGCAGGCTTATGAACTCGGAGAAGCTCGGGCGCTCTGAACTGCTGACATCACTCGCATCACTGAGGAACTTAGAGCGAAAGAAGAAGAGGCAGTGACGAGGGAGGCCGGTGCTTACGTGAACGCCCACAGCAACCTTTTGGCCGAGCTCAGGAGGCGTTATCCTGAGGAGGACTTCTCCTGGATGGTGGACTTGGCTCCTCAAGACGAAGAGGAGAGCGAGGAGGAAACTGAGAGAGAGCGAGAGAATGAACGAAATGTATCAAGAGACCAGGCTGGGAGAGATCCTCTAGCCGAATGACTTGTAAACGTTTATTTTTTGAATGAAATGAAATCTTTTGTTCAATTTCTTGTTGAGATCGGAAAATGTCCAAATTGTATGAGTACTTAATTGTTTTGAACGCACTGGACGGTAAACTTAAAAGCAATTATTAACTCAAGTATAAGTGGTCGGAAAAACATTTATGCATGAGATCGGCCTAAGCCGAAACCAAACACCGGGCAGAACTTTAGATCATTAAAATTGGAAAAGGCTTGTTTTGAATTAGATCTGAATCACCATTAAATCGGACTGATATCTTTATTTTAAGTAATGTCTAAGATATACAAGTGAGGGACCCGATCTTAATGTTAGCTAAATAACTTCCAACTATATTTTGTAAGAAGAGATCGGAAATGAGATTGAATGGCCGGGAGACCGGGTGTTAGTTTGATTCCCTTTATGGAGATTTGATATTGGTTTGAGAGATCGGAAATGAGATTGAATGACGTTGAGATTTGACATTTGTTTGACCTCCTTTGATAAGAGATCGGAAATGAGATTGGATGGCGCGGGAGACCCGCCATCGATTTGAACCCCTCTTATAAGAGATCGGAAAATAATCAATTAAGCACGGGATCGGTTTGTTTCATGATCGAGCAATCGATGTGTTCGGAAGAATCATGTGACAAAAGCCATCGGCTAAGAGTCAACCCTAAAGTCCCTTGACTTCGGTGATCGGCCAAAATATAGTGTCAACAGCTGCCCCTCTTTACATAATTTCTATGGGAGGGAATGAAGTTTCCCGCATAGGAATTGTGTAAAGATCCAGACCCGTATTTTGGGCGATCGGGGTTAAGAAGCTGGAAATCAAAAATCAACTTGGATCAAAGAAATAGAGGTTGATGGTGTGAAAATTTAAATACAAGAATTTAAAATCAACTTGGATCAAGGAACTAGAGGTTGATAGCAGGAAATTTAAATGCGAAAAATTAAAATCAACTTGGATCAAGGAACCAGAGGTTGATAGCAGGAAATTTAAATGCGAAAAATTAAAATCAACTTGGATCAAGGAACCAGAGGTTGATAACAAGAAATTTATATGCGAAAAATTAAAATCAACTTGGATCAAGGAACCAGAGGTTGATAGCAGGAAATTTAATTGCGAAAAATTAAAATCAACTTGGATCAAGGAACCAGAGGTTGATAGGAGGAAATTTAAATGCGAAATCAAGGAACCAGAGGTTGATGACAGGAATTTAAAATGCGAAAATTAAAACCAACTTAGATCAAGGAACCAGAGGTTGATAACAGAAAATTTAAAATGGGAAAATTAAAATCAACTTAGATCAAGGAACCAGAGGTTGATGACAGGAATTTAAAATGCGAAAATTAAAATCAACTTAGATCAAGGAACCAGAGGTTGATAACAGGAATTTAAAATGCGAAAATTAAAATCAACTTAGATCAAGGAACCAGAGGTTGATAACAGGAATTTAAAATGCGAAAATTAAAATCAACTTAGATCAAGGAACCAGAGGTTGATAACAGGAAATTTAAAATGCGAAAATTAAAATCAACTTAGATCAAGGAACCAGAGGTTGATAACAGGAATTTAAAATGCGAAAATTAAAATCAACTTAGATCAAGGAACCAGAGGTTGATAACAGGAATTTAAAATGCGAAAATTAAAATCAACTTAGATCAAGGAACCAGAGGTTGATAACAGGAATTTAAAATGCGAAAATTAAAATCAACTTAGATCAAGGAACCAGAGGTTGATAACAGGAATTTAAAATGCGAAAATTAAAATCAACTTAGATCAAAGAACCAAAGGTTGATAACAAGAATTTAAAATGCGAAAATTAAAATCAACTTAGATCAAGGAACCAGAGGTTGATAACAGGAAATTTAAAATGCGAAAATTAAAATCAACTTACAAAGCAAGCCTAACCTGACAAAAGAAGTTCTTTCGCGACGAAGTGTACTTAATAGGATCTCGAAGATAAACGATTAATGGAGGACGAGTCTCAAGATTCAAACCCATAACCTTCCCTTTCTTACTCATTTCTTAGGAAGCCCTTTCTGCTCTTGACTTGCTTATTTTGCAGAGAGCGACCTCGCGGGTTTTCACTTTCCCCTCTGCCCATCTGACTAGAAGCGCCCTTCCGGGTTTTCACCCCTAGTCTCTTTTTTTTTTTTTTTTTTCGAACCTTTCCTGCAAATCTCATAGCAAAGTACATGAGGTTATCAATATCCAAATCCCAATCTTATGACAAAATATTTTAACAGATTAATAGCACATAAAATAAAGATGGAGAAGAGAAATAACATCAGAATGTGGGCATATATAGGATAGATGAATCTGAATGTAGTGTAAATATGCAAAGAAGCATGATTTTATTATTGTCTTGAAAGAAAAAAGTACAGTCGCAAAGAGAAAGGGTACAAGAATAGATCTTACAAATTCCTTGTAGCTAATTTTGAAGTCCCTTAACTGCTAATACTTCAAGCACTCTGTTGACGAACATTTGTGCCGTGGTGGGTTATTTTCTTTTCTTGGTCCTGTATTCCCTTCCTTATTTCTTCATTTTCTGGTTCTAAGGGCGCCCTTTCGGGTTTTCATCCCTAGATTGATTTTTTTTTTAGGCATAATATCTTTTGACAGTGTCGGCATTCACTGGTCTTGGAAATTCTTCGCCGTCCATGTGGGTCAAGATCAAGGCCCCTCCAGAAAATGCCTTTTTAACCACGTAGTGTCACAACCCGGCTTAGTGGGCCCCAGCTCAAGCCCCTCTATGGGTGGCCATCTTGCCGGCGTACCCCTCTAGAGGCCGGCGATGCAACTCAAATCGGTACTGTCCGCTTTGGTGGAGTTCAATCCCTTCGCCCTGCAGAGCTAGGATTCGAACCCATATCACCTCACGGATTTGCTTCGCCTCTTACGCTCAATTGGTAAGAGGCGAAGCAAATCCGTGAGGTGATATGGGTTCGAATCTCTGCAGGCGATTGAACTCAAAGCGACAAGCACGATTTGAGCATCGCCGCCTAGAGGCACGCCAAGAAGATGGCCACCCATAGAGCTTGAGTTCACTAAGCCGTGTGACAATAAAAAGGCGCCTTTTTATTGTCACACCCCGGCTTAGTGGGCCCCACCTCAAGCCACTCTATGGGTGGCCATCTTGTCGTGCACTTCTCTAGAGGCCGGTGATGTGACTCAAATCCAGATCGTCCGCTTTGGTGGAGTTCAATCCCTTCGCCCTGCAGAGCTAGGATTCGAACCCATATCACCTCACGGGTTTGCTTCGCCTCTTACCAATTGAGCTGACACCCCTTACCCGTGTACAGTATACCCGAGTAAGTAATGCCACCTGGTGTACCGGCACACTCTAATATTCCTCAATTAATTTAGACAATGCTTTTGCATATAATTTATGAAATACAATTTATTTAAACCATTTATCAAAAGTATCATTCATTTAAGGTTCCGAAAATTTTAAAGAAAATCCGGCGGAGTACCGGCTAAAAATGGAGAAAACCGTTCTTCGGAACCTGTTAAAAACACTTCCAATATACAATTTCATTCATTCTCAACTCCAATATCATCACAAAACTCAATATCAAGATATCAACAATTTTTCAGTTTCAGGTTTCAACAACCTTTTCATTTCTCAACATCCATTTCTCATATACAAGCAATAAATACATGCTCAAATCTTGCATTCATAGTCATAACTTTCATTATTTACATAAACATCAAAATATATTACATGAGTTCAAATACATATGAGAAAATACAAATCTGCTACAAAATATCAAAATGACAAAATGACACCTAGTGCCCTACCGATGCACTGCAGGTAGTGAGGTGACACGGACACTGAGCAGAACTGTCAGATAGACTCACCCAGTCTGTGGTCTACTGGGCTCACGATCGGGATCTCCAGTACCTACGCGTGGCAAAAGCAACGCGCTAAGCAATAATGCTTAGTGGTGCAATAATATAATAGAAGAAAATAGCAAGAAAATAAATGTGTATACAATGTGTATGCTTTCTTTATTTGATCTTGGTATATTCATTAATTCTTTAACTTTGTTCACTTTTATTCATTTGGTTGCCCCAAGTAACCTACACTAGACGATCGGATCGATAACGGTAACCGCATTGGGTACCTAGTACTCGCCGTCACACCATCGGTCACATATGCATCTCCCGGCAGGTAAATGTAATGCCTAACAAGTCAGAATAATGTCGTGCACAAGGCCAAGTCTCAATGCAAAGTCGAATGGCTAAAAGCCATGAAATCACAGAATGACATTTTTGCCATGTGCGATCTTGCTAATCGAACCCTATTGGCATGCCAAACTATCCAAACCAATCTTGTTAGGTATACTAGGGCATTTGAAACTCTTAAATTTGTCAATTTGTGAATTTTAATTTTTTTGGTGTCACTATTCATCATTGGTCAACAAAAATGTTGACTTTTAGAATAAAAAGGTGTACATTGACTTTGGCACTCCCAACATACCACATTTGGTGTTTAAAACTTGTTGGCATTAAGTGTTTTTACCATTTCTAAGCATTAAACCAAAGGAGCAGATTTTTCAGATTTTGTACCATAACTTCACTGTTCCATTGGACACTGTTACTGTTGGAATTTGAAGAAATGTAAAACATAAAAGTTGTTCCTTATTTTGTCTAGATGAATTTCCTTTTTTGAATCACTCCATTTGGAGTTTTTTAGCTCCAGATATGGTCCAAAAACCCAAGCTGTCCGGATATGCATTCTGCAGAATTTTACCATATCTACAGTACATGAATAGTGACTTGAGTCACTTGGTTGAATGGGTTCTGGCCATAATTTCGGGTAGGTTCCTTCATGAAAGTTGTTTGTCTATGTCTTAACTTGTTTCTGTAAAAATTTCAGACCAATTGACCAAATCTACAGTGACTTATGGCCAAATGAACAGTTGGTCAAATTCTGCAGAGGCAGTTTCAGGGTTCCGGATTGTGGCTGAGTTTTGACCCTTTTGCTTTGGTCTTTTGGGCATGGTTTCTTCAGCAAAAATGTGCCATTATAAGCCTAGTTTCATGTCCAATTGGCCAAACATCAATTGGACAAGCACAGCCCAAGTTATGGCAGTGCAAAGGGACTGAAATTTCAGTTCCTATGCTGCTGCCCATAGGGCAGTTTATACTTTCACTTTACCATCCCATTTTTCAGTTCTAATTAGGGTCAACCTACCTAAAATGGTCACTAATTGACCATTAAAAAGTCCTCTAACCATTTCCAAAGCTAAGTCACCATTTCACCTTCCCAAACCCTAATGTTCAACTAAATTTACTCATAAACCTTGTCTAACATACTTAGTTCAATCTTCATGCATTTTAATACCTTAACCATGATTTCCAACCACTCTAAGTTTGTTAAACAATCAAATTCAATCTCCCATAGGGCTGCTGAAATTTGAAGGTGCACTTAACACATGCAATTTACTTTAATTTCCTTAAAGTTTCTTAGCTCAAATAATGTTCTAACTAAAATTAAAAGAAGAAGAATGAAATTTGTAGCACTAACCTCACTTAGGAGTTTTTCAAAAGCTCAATTTCTTCACCTTCTTCTCTTCTTCTTACTATCAATCTTCTTCTCAAGGTGAAACAATTAATTTTTGCACTTAGAGGGTAGGGAAATATGATGGAAATGATGGGAGTTTAAAGCTTGGAAAAGCTTTCATGGAGGTGGCTTAGGAGATAGGGTTTCGGCTGCATGAGGGAAGGGTGGCTACTACAAAAATTTCTTTTAATTTGGTCTCCTTTTATGTCTTTTATTAGTTTGGTCAAATGGGAGCTTAATGGTGATTGGTCAAAATTTTTAAATGATGTCATTATTGCCTTATTTTGGATTTTCTTTTCTTTTCTTTCACTACTCATTTCAAATTTCATTTCTAGTAATGTTTCTTCATATTTTATGTTATATTAATTATTTACTCAACTGGGCAAGTCGGCCAAAAATCACCTCGGAAGGCGAAATGACCAAAATGCCCTCCGTTTGGCTTAACGGGTCAAAATTGTCTGTACCGAATGAAAAATTTTTCTAGGTATTTTCTTAGCATTCTAATACCATGAGAACCTCAATTACCCTTCTCTGGAGTCCCAAAAATTATTTTATAATTTTTCCCCCGGGTCTAGGGCTCCTCGTTAAGTAGAACCGCAACTTCCTCCTGCTACCCATCGCTAGGGCACCTACTGCTTAACTTGATTGTATTTTATTTCTAAAATTTTTACTAAATTTTTCTTGTTAATATTTGAGTTAATTATGGTTCTGACTTTAGTTTGAATATTTTTCCGACATTCTAGCCGTCCGAGCGACACCGATCACCTAATAGAGGATGTACTGAGTGGTTACCGGAGGGTGTTACAACTCTTCCTCTAATTTAAATTTCGTCCTCGAATTTACCGATGCAAACAGTTGAGGGAACTGTTGCCTCATCGTCTCTTCACTTTCCCAAGTTGCCTCCTCGGTGTTGTGGTGCCTCCAAAGCACTTTCACCAGTGGAATTTGCTTGTTCCTCAACTCTTTTACTTCCGAGCTAGGATTCGTAGAGGTTCTTCTTCATATGTCAAATCCGGTTGTATTTCAATTTCTTCCCCGAGATGACATGTGAAGGATCCGAGCGTATCTTCTCGAGCATGGACACGTGGAACACATTATGGATCTTGTCCACTCCGTGGTAAAGCTAGCCTATAGGCCACTGGACCCACACGTTCAATGACTTCATAGGGGCCAATGAACCTAGGGCTCAACTTACCTTTTCTTCCAAACCTCAACACTTTCTTCCATGGTGACACCTTGAGGAACACTTTGTCGCCAACCACATATTCTATTTCTTTTCTCTTCAGGTCGGCATAAGATTTCTGTCTGTCTGAGGCAATCTTTAAGTTGGCTTTGATTGATTTCACCTTCTCCTCAGCCTGTTTCACCAGGTCTGGCCCTACCAGTTTGTCTTCGCCCAATTCAGTCCAGCACACTGGAGTTCTACATTTTCTCCCATACAGTGCTTCATATGGGGCCATTTGGATGCTAGCTTGGTAGCTATTGTTGTATGCAAACTCTGCCAGTGGGAGGTATCTATCCCAACTTCCCTCAAACTCAATAACACAACTCCTCAGCATATCCTCAAGGACCTGACAAGTATTTCACGTTATTGTTATCATTTCAATTCAATATTTGTATCAATTTCATGGGTTTCAATTGTTTACCTGGATTACTCTTTCTGATTGCCCATCCGTCTGAGGATGGAAAGCTGTGCTGAAATGGAGTTGTGTACCCAAGGATTCATGCAACTTTTTCCAAAATCTCGATGTAAACCTTGGGTCTCGGTCAGATATGATGGAAAGTGGAATTCCATGCAGTCTAACTATCTCACTGATATACAATTCTGCTAACTTCCAAAGGAGTAGTCACCCTAATCGCGTAAAGTGTGCTGACTTTGTCAATCTATCAACTATCACCCATGCTGCATCATGTTTCTTCCGGGTGAGAGGTAGACCACTTACAAAATCCATGGTGACCCGATCCCATTTCCATTCAGGTATGCGTATAGGCTGTAGCAAACCTGATGGAACTTGATGTTCTGCCTTGACTTGCTGACATGTCAAGCATTTAGTCACATAGTCAGCTATGTCTTTCTTCATACTGTGCCACCAATATCAAGCTTCGTGTCATGATACATCTTTGTACTTCCCAGGTGCATAGCATATACACCGGTGTGTGCCTCTTTTAGAATATCGCCTTAAATTCCCCATCATCTGGTACACACAGTCTTCCTTTGTAATACAGACACCCATCAGCTTTCACCCCATAGTCAGTTGCTTTTCCCTCTGGGATTTTGCTCATAATAGCCATTAGCTTCTCATCTACCTTCTGCCCATCTAAAATCTGCTGTAGCAGGTTTGGCCTCACTTGCAACTCAGCCAAAATAGCTCCATCTCGAACCAAGGATAGACGGGCATGCAATGATCTCAAAGTCGCTATGGATTTTCTCGCCAAAGCATCAAGAACTACATTTGCCTTCCTGTGATGGTAATCAATTACATAATATAATCCTTCAGAACTCAATCCATCGCCTGCTTCAAGGTTGAGCTCCTTCTGGGTTGGCAAATATTTCAGGCTTTTGTGGTCTGTGTAAATGTAGCACTTTTCCCCATACAAGTAGTGCCTCCATATCTTCAGTGCAAAGATAATTGCTGCAAGCTCTAGATCATGGGTAGGGTAGTTCTGTTCATGTGGCCTTAACTGCCTGGAAGCATAGGCGACCACCTTCCCCTCTTGCATCAATACACACCCCAGCCCATTATGTGAGGCATCACTATAGACCACAAAGTCCTTCCCTGACACTGGCTGTGTTAACACTGGTGCCTCTGTTAACATAGCCTTCAACTTCTCAAAACTGGTCTGACATTTATCATTCCAGTCAAATCTGACATTCTTGTGTAACAACTTGGTCATTGGAGCAGCTATTAGGGAAAATCCCTTCACAAATCTCCTGTAATACCCAGCTAGCCCCAAGAAACTTCTGACCTCGCTTGTGTTTCGGGAGGCTTCCATTCCATCATCGCTTCTATTTTCTTGGGATCCACCTAATCCCATCACCGACACTATGTGTCCAAGGAATGCAATCTCATCCACCAAAAGTCACACTTGGACAACTTAGCATACGCCTTCTTTTCTCTCAAGGTTTGCAGAACAATCCTCAAATGCTCATCATGTTCTTCCCTGGTCTTGGAATACACCAAAATATCATCAATAAAGACCACTACGAACCGATCTAGGTATGGATGGAAGATACGGTTCATAAGGTCCATGAATGCCGCTGGTGCATTTGTTAAGCCAAAGGGCATCACCAGAAACTCATAATGCCCATACCAGGTCCTGAATGCGCCTTGGGCACATCTACATCCTTCACCCTCACCGATGATACCTCGATCCGAGATCAATCTTAGAAAATACTCGCTCCTTCAACCGATCAAACAGATCATCAATTCTAGGCAACGGATATTTGTTCTTTATCACACTTTATTCAACCGCCAGAATCAATACAAAGCCTCAAAGTCCCATCCTTCTTTTTCACGAACAAGACCTTTGAGCTCCCCATGGTGACACATCGGCGTATGAACCCCTTATCAAGCAACTCTTGCAACCGAAGTTTTCAACTCCTCAATTCAGAGGTGCCATCCTATAAGGAGCAATGGAAATGGGATCTGCATCTACAGTTGTCTCAATAGCAAATTCAACTTCCCTTTCTGGTGGCAAACCAGGTAACTCTTCAGGAAATACTTCTGGGAAGTCTCTCACTGTGGGTATGTCACTCAGGTTTGGCTTAGCCTGCCTAGTATCCACCACATGTGCTAGGTAGGCTTCACCTTTCTCATCATTCTTCTTGCAACTGTGGCTGAGATGACATTGGACAGGAAATTTGTCCTTTCCCCTACAACTGTGATCTCATTACCCTCAGGGGTTTTCAATGAAATTCTCTTCAATTTGCACTTAACTATTGCCTGATGACGTGACAACCAGTCCATTCCCAAAATCACGTCAAACTCATGGAAGGGTAACTCAATCAAGTCTGCCAAGAATTCATACCCCTGAATCCTTAAAGGGCAATCCTTGTATACCTTGTTCACTACCACACTGTGACCCAATGGATTAGTGACCGTAATGTCTTGGTCACTCTCCCCTACCAAGATCCCCTTTCTACGGGTAGATTGATGCAGATGTATGAATGAGTGGATCTGGATCCACCAATGCATGCACAGTGTAGTGTAGAGGAGAACGCACTCGATGACGCCCGGCATCTTGCTCCTCCCGAGCTCTCGTGGCATAATTTCTCGGCAGGTGGTTTGTTATCCGCCTCTCGCTGGCTCGATGTAGGCCTCTCGAGATGGTCCCACGCCGGATTTACTGCACCTTCTACCTCTCGTGGTGCAAAGGTGTCCGCTCGCTTGTGTTGGAGCAGTAGTAGTTCTGCTGCGGGCGCCTCGATTGATGTTCTATCGACCCACATCTCAAGCAAGCACCAGTCACTCTCCAACATTCCCCCTTGTGCCATTTCTGACAGTGTGGACACGCAGAAGATGCCGGGCTGGTCCTCAACCCCATCCTCGAGAGCGCCCACCGATGGTGTGGACCGACCTCTCCTAGGGGTGAATCGTGGCTTGGGCCCCGAGACCGACCACGACTCGTGGCTGACCCGAACTCTGTGCAGGAGGACCCTTAAACTTCTTCCCAAATCCAGGGGTGGAACTAGACTGACCTGGTCCCCTCTTCTGCTGTCTCTCCCTTCTAGTCTGCTCATTGATTCACTTTTTCAACCCTTATTGCAGCTTCCACTAGCTTGCTAAATTCTGTGATTCCCAAGGCGGAGTCGTATCTTGATATTGTCATTCAGTCCTCTTCAAATCTCTTGCACCTTTCACCGTTAGGGACTATTTCCTTCCATAGCGGCTTAACCGAACAAACTCCTTCTCATACTCTGCCATCGACAACCGTCTCGCCTCGAGTTAATGAATTCCCTTCTTCTCTCTTCCGTATACAAGACTACATATTTCTTCTTGAACTCAGAGAGGAAGAAGTCCCAAGTTACAACTTCAGCTGCACTTCATCGACACGTTGTCCCACCATCCGTAGGCATCGCCTTGTAACAAGGATATAGCACTTCTAAGTTCTCGCCTGGGTGCAAGTGGAGTTGTTTTAAGACTCGCCTGCCTGCTCAACCAATTCTACCGCAACAGAGTCATCTTCTCTCTTGCCATAGAAGTCCACACCCAAATTTTCTTAGTCTCTCCAAGTGTGATTTGCTGTGGAGCTGGTGGTGGTGGTGGTGGTGCTGGCATTACCCCAGCCATCTGTCTAAAGAAGTCGGCCATTTGTTGGAACATGGCCTGTGGAGGCTGAACAGCTCGCTCGAGCCGGTGGAGCAGATTCTCTCATGCCCCTGGGCCTCACCGCCGCAAGTGGAGCATGACTCTCCACTTCCTCCTCAATGGCTCTCTGAGAGGAAGGATCCATATCCTATTCAAAATAAGAAAGATAAACAAATCTGCGTTAGTGTCACCTTGACTCTTACAAATGCAATGCATGGTATGGACTCAATCTAGGCCCAAACGCCTAAACCGTGCTCGATACCACTAAATGTGACACCCTTACCCGTACAAGATACCCGAGTAAGTAATGCCACCTGGTGTATCGGCACACTCTAATATTCCTCAATTAATTTAGACAATGCTTTTGCATATAATTTATGAAATACAATTTATTTAAACCATTTATCAAAAGTATCATTCATTTAAGGTTCCGAAAGTTTTAAAGAAAATCATGAGTACCGCTAAAAATGGAGAAAACCGTTCTTCAAACTCGTTAAAAACACTTCCAATATACAATTTCATTCATTCTCAACTCCAATATCATCACAAAACTCAATATCAAGATATCAACAATTTTTCGCCTGTGTTTCAACAACCTTTTCATTTCTCAACATCCATTTCTCATATACAAGCAATAAATACATGCTCAAATCTTGCATTCATAGTCATAACTTTCATTATTTACATAAACATCAAAATATATTACATGAGTTCAAATACATATGAGAAAATACAAATCACGCAAAATATCAAAATGACAAAATGACACCTAGTGCCCTACCGATGCAATCGCAGTAGTGAGGTGACACGGACATCGAAAGCGTAACTGCCGATAGACTCACCCGACCGTGGTCTACTGGGCTCACGATCGGGATCTCCAGTACCTACGCGTGGCAAAAGCAACGCGCTAAGCAATAATGCTTAGTGGTGCAATAATATAATAGAAGAAAATAGCAAGAAAATAAATGTGTATACAATGTGTATGCTTTCTTTATTTGATCTTGGTATATTCATTAATTCGTTAACTTTGTTCACTTTTATTCATTTGGTTGCCCCAAGTAACCTACACTAGACGATCGGATCGATAACGGGTAACCGCACCGGGTACCTAGTACTCGGGCCGTCACCATCGGTCACATATGCATCTCCTGTAGGCAATGTAGCTAACAAGTCAGAATAATGTCAGGCACAAGGCCAAGTCTCAATGCAAAGTCAGAATGGCTAAAAGCCATGAAATCACAGAATGGCATTTTTGCCATGTGCAGTACTGCTAACTGAACCCTATTGGCATGCCAAACTATCCAAACCAATCTTGTTAGGTATACTAGGGCATTTGAAACTCTTAAATTTGTCAATTTGTGAATTTCAATTTTTTTGGTGTCACTATTCATCATTGGTCAACAAAAATGTTGACTTTTAGAATAAAAAGGTGTACATTGACTTTGGCACTCCCAACATACCACATTTGGTGTTTAAAACTTGTTGGCATTAAGTGTTTTTACCATTTCTAAGCATTAAACCAAAGGAGCAGATTTTTCAGATTTTGTACCATAACTTCACTGTTCCATTGGACACTGTTACTGTTGGAATTTGAAGAAATGTAAAACATAAAAGTTGTTCCTTATTTTGTCTAGATGAATTTCCTTTTTTGAATCACTCCATTTGGAGTTTTTTAGCTCCAGATATGGTCCAAAAACCCAAGCTGTCCGGATATGCATTCTGCAGAATTTTACCATATCTACAGTGCATGAACAGTGACTTGAGTCACTTGGTTGAATGGGTTCTGGCCATAATTTGGGGTAGGTTCCTTCATGAAAGTTGTTTGTCTATGTCTTAACTTGTTGCTGTAAAAATTTCAGACCAATTGACCAAATCTACAGTGACTTATGGCCAAATGAACAGTTGGTCAAATTCTGCAGAGGCAGTTTCAGGGTTCCGGATTGTGGCTGAGTTTTGACCCTTTACTTTGGTCTTTTGGGCATGGTTTCTTCAGCAAAAATGTGCCATTATAAGCCTAGTTTCATGTCCAATTGGCCAAACATCAATTGGACAAGCACAGCCCAAGTTATGGCAGTGCAAAGGGACTGAAATTTCAGTCCCTATGTTGCTGTCCATAGGGCGCTTTATACTTTCACTTTACCATCCCATTTTTCAGTTCTAATTAGGGTCAACCTACCTAAAATGGTCACTAATTGACCATTAAAAGTCCTCTAACCATTTCCAAAGCTAAGTCACCATTTCACCTTCCCAAACCCTAATGTTCAACTAAATTTACTCATAAACCTTGTCTAACATACTTAGTTCAATCTTCATGCATTTTAATACCTTAACCATGATTTCCAACCACTCTAAGTTTGTTAAACAATCAAATTCAATCTCCCATAGGGCTGCTGAAATTTGAAGGTGCACTTAACACATGCAATTTACTTTAATTTCCTTAAAGTTTCTTAGCTCAAATAATGTTCTAACTAAAATTAAAAGAAGAAGAATGAAATTTGTAGCACTAACCTCACTTAGGAGTTTTTCAAAAGCTCAATTTCTTCACCTTCTTCTCTTCTTCTTACTA
Source organism: Hevea brasiliensis (assembly GCF_030052815.1). NCBI lineage: Eukaryota > Viridiplantae > Streptophyta > Magnoliopsida > Malpighiales > Euphorbiaceae > Hevea > Hevea brasiliensis. The sequence goes on along the minus strand of NC_079493.1, from coordinate 12,221,926 downwards.
TCAATCTTCTTCTCAAGGTGAAACAATTAATTTTTGCACTTAGAGGGTAGGGAAATATGATGGAAATGATGGGAGTTTAAAGCTTGGAAAAGCTTTCATGGAGGTGGCTTAGGAGATAGGGTTTCGGCTGCATGAGGGAAGGGTGGCTGCTGCAAAAATTTCTTTTAATTTGGTCTCCTTTTATGTCTTTTATTAGTTTGGTCAAATGGGAGCTTAATGGTGATTGGTCAAAATTTTTAAATGATGTCATTATTGCCTTATTTTGGATTTTCTTTTCTTTTCTTTCACTACTCATTTCAAATTTCATTTCTAGTAATGTTTCTTCATATTTTATGTTATATTAATTATTTACTCAACTGGGCAAGTCGGCCAAAAATCACCTCGGAAGGCGAAATGACCAAAATGCCCTCCGTTTGGCTTAACGGGTCAAAATTGTCTGTACCGATTGAAAAATTTTTCTAGGTCTTTTCTAGGCATTCTAATGCCATGAGACCCTCAATTACCCTTCTTCGAGTCCCAAAAATTATTTTATAATTTTTCCCTGTCTAGGGCTCCTCGTTATGAACCGCAACTTCCTCCTGCTACCCATCGCTAGGGCACCTACTGCTTAACTTGATTGTATTTTATTTCTAAAATTTTTACTAAATTTTTCTTGTTAATATTTGAGTTAATTATGGTTCCTGACTTTAGTTTGAATATTTTTCCAGACATTCTAGCTGTCTGGACTGACACCGGTCACCGGAACAGTAGGATGTACGGAGTGGTTACCGGGAGGGTGTTACACGTAGGGTCCCTTATAAGTTGGTGACCATTTACCCCGGGCATCATTTTAATTCAAAAGCACCTTTTTCAGGACCAAATCCCCGGGTTGGAATTCGCGCGGGCGAACTCCTTTGTTAAATGCTCTAGCCATTCTTTTCTGGTATAACTGCCCATGACATGCCGCCGCTAGCCTTTTCTCATCCAGCAAATTCAATTGGTCCAACCTCGATTGGATCCATTCCGACTCATCAATTCCTGATTCTTTCAGAATTCTTAGGGAAGGAATTTCTACTTCAATAGGCAAGACAGCTTCCATTCCATAAACTAGTGAGTATGGAGTTGCCCCAGTTGATGTTCTCATGGAGGTCCGGTATGCATGAAGGGCGTAGGGAAGCATGTCATGCCAATCCCTATAGGTGATGGTCATTTTCCAGATCATTCTCTTGAGATTCTTGTTTGCGGCTTCCACCGCTCCATTCATCTGGGGACGGTACGGTGAAGAATTGAGATGTCGGATTTTGTATTAGTTACACAAACTCTGGATCTTTGGACCATTCAAGTTCTTGGCGTTGTCAGTGACAATTTGGTTGGGGAGGCTGTGTCGGCAGATGACATTGTTTCGGAGAAATTTGAGAAATGTGTTCTGCGTGATGTGGGCATATGATGTCGCTTCGACCCATTTAGAAAAATAGTCAATAGCTACCAAGATGAACCTATGCCCATTGGATGCCTTGGGATTAATGGGACCAATTACATCGATGCCCCACATTGCAAAAGGCCAAGGGGAGACGAGGTTGAACAGTTGATGAGGTGGGACATTTAACGGATTTGCATTTGACATTTATAACACTTTCGAAAATACTCGATGCAATCCTTTCCGAAAATACTCGATGCAATCCTTCTCCATAATAATCCAGAAGTATCCCTGTCTCAAGATTTGCTTAGCCATCATATGCCCATTAGCATGGGTTGCACAATTCCCTTCATGAGTCTCGAAAAGGATCTTCCTTGCTTCTTTTGCATCTACGCATCTTAACAGTTCGCCATTGGAGCTCCTTTTGTACAGAATTTCACCACTAGGGAAGTATCCCAAAGCTAATCTCCTGATCATTCTCCTTTCATTTCTGTTTTCCCCGGGAGGGTATTCTCTGGTCTTGATGTAGACCTAGATGTCATGATACCATGGTTTACCATCTGTTTCTTCCTCGATCATGAGGCAATACGCCGGCTCACTCCTCGCTTTGATTTGTAATACTTGAGTGGTCTGCCCCTCTTCCATTTGAGCCATGATGGCTAGAGTGGCTAAGGCATCTGCGAATTGATTCTTGTCTCGGCTGAGGTGAGTGAAAGAAATTTCTTCGAACCTCTTGATCAATTCCAATAAGTACTTTTGATATGGAATTAGCTTCGAGTCCTTGGTTTGCCATTCTCCCTTGACTTGATAAATGATCAAGGCCGAATCATCATACACCTCTAACTTCCTGATTTTCATTTCGATGGCAGCCTGCAAACCGATCACACAGGCTTCATATTTCGCGACGTTGTTGGTGCAGTCAAATCTTAACTTGATAGCTATTGGGAAGTGTCTTCCATCAGGGGATACCAACACAGCTCCGATCCCATTACTAGACAAATTGACAGCTCCGTCGAAATACATTTCCCATACATCAGCTGATTCCTTTTCTTCGCCACCGACTTCATTAACATGCTCATTAGGGAATTCAAAATCTAGGGCTTCATAATCTTGGATAGGGTTTTCTGCTAGGAGATCAGCAATTGCGCTACCCTTTACTACTTTCCGGGTCATATAGACAATGTCATATTGAGAGAGTATGACCTTCCATTTTGCTATCCTCCCTGGTATGAATGGGCTTTCAAATACATACTTGATTGGATCCATCCGGGAGATGAGCCATGTCTTATGATTCAACATGTAATGTTTGAGCCGATTAGCCGTCCAAGCCAACGCGCAATAAGTTTTCTCTAGGAAAGAGTATCTTGACTCACAATCATTGAATTTCTTGCTCAAGTAATAAATGGCTCTCTCCTTTCATCCTGTATCACCATGCTGCCCCAAAACACATCCCATCGAGCTCTGTTGGACTGCCATGTACAGAATCAGCGCCTCCCTGCCACTGGAGGAACCAATATCGGTGGGTTTGACAGGTACTGCTTAATTTTCTCGAAAGCTTCTTGACAAACTTAATCCCATTGAGAGGTGTTGTTCTTTCTGAGTAGTCTAAAGATGGGCTAAGCTTTAGCAGTGAGGTTGGAGACAAATCTCGAAATGTAGTTCAGCTTCCCCAGGAAACTGCGCACCTCCCTCTCTGTTTTTAGGGATGGCATTTCTTGAATGGCTAGAACTTTGTCTGGATCCACTTCTATTCCCTTCTCACTCACTATGAATCCCAGTAGCTTTCCAGATCTAGCTCTAAACAAGCATTTGGCTGGGTTCAACTTTAGCTGATACTTTCTGAGTCTTTCGAATACTTTCCTCAGCACCTGCACATGGCTTTCTCCCTCCTTGGATTTGATGATCATATCACCCATATACACCTCAACTTCTTTGTGCATCATATCATGGAATAACGTGACCATAGCGCGTTAGTAAGTAGCCCCAGCATTCTTTAAGCCAAATGGCATGACCCGATAACAGAACACTCCCCACTGAGTGATGAAAGCGATTTTCTCCTTGTCTTCTTCATCCATGGGGATTTGGTTGTACCCAGATGCCCCATCAATACATGAACATCTGCCCAATCCTGCAGCATTGTCTACTAACACGTCTATATGTGGGAGAGGGAAATCATCCTTTAGGCTCGCTTTATTGAGATCCCTGTAATCAACGCATACCCTGACTCTCCCGTCTTTCTTCATTACTGGGATGACATTTGCTATCCACTGAGGGTATTTAACCACTTCCAAAAACCCGGCATCATACTGCCTTTTGACTTCATCCCTAACTTTGAGTAGCGTGTCAGGGTTCATTCTTCTTAATTTCTGCTTTACTGGAATTGTCCCGGGAACTAGGGGGATCTTGTGCGTTACTATCTGAGGGTCTAAACCAACCATATCATCATAGCTCCATGAAAACACATCCAAGAATTCTTTGAGCAAACTGATCATATCCTCTAATTCCTCACTCCCCATAATCTTAAGTTCCCTTTTTATTTCTTCTGTGCCTAGATTGATGGTGTGCGTTTCATCCCCGCAAGGCACCAGGGAAGATTCATCTCTCTCACCTCTTTCTTCTATCAATTCTTCTTCAAAATTACTTGAAGTAATGGCAGTTATGGGAGTTTCAAAATTAACGTGAGGAATTTCTAAATTATCAGGCGTTAATTAATGAATGGTCCTGAAGAAACGAAAGCGAAGTATATTATAAGAATGGATTTCAAGAGAGAGAAAAAAAAGGAGAGTTGGATACAAAATGCGTTATTAATTTATTAATATTTATATCACAAGAGAAGGGTCCATTTACAGCATTACACTTGTCACCATGGACAAAATGATCAAGTGTAGATATAACCAAAGGTACTTTACTCGAGATTGAGTACGAGAATATCCTCTGCTGTCCAGTTTTCTAGCTCTTGCCCCTCAGCCATTGGCAAGATTAATGCTTCATACAGGGAATCGAGATGGATGACATCAATGGATGACTCTTCGGGAGATTCTTCAGCTTCCTCTGGGTTTTCAATGACTGATTTGGTAAAGATGTCTGTGATCTTTGGGAAAATTTTCATTTTTCCAGCTCTCCGGTCAAACCTCTGATCCCGGAGCATGTTTCTCATCCAGAATTGCCCATCCATGAGGGCGTCTTCCTCATAACCCAAGCCGGAGCTACCGATCTTCTGAATGGCTGGTATGGGTTCGACGATTCCTTGTAATGTGGCGCCCAATCCCTTGCCCTTCTCATAACCGTTCTTCAGCATTACCTTCGCCACCATAGCCATGGCCCCTTCATTTCTCGAGGTAGTTTCTTGCAATTCAAGTGCCTGGAAAGAGCTTTCCAATGACTTCTCGGTCGTTTCCACATAAGGAATTGACTGCGGCTTTGTGACCAACATGGCTTCCTCCCCCTTTACTGTTATGATCTTGCTACCCATAATGTATTTGATCCTCTGGTGCAAGGTGGAAGGGACAGCATTCGCCAAATGGATCCAGGGTCTTCCTAACAGCATAGTGTATGCTGGTTCAATATCCATTACTTGGAACGTGATGTTGAAAGTGCATGCCCCGATTTGGAGTGGTAGATCAATGTCTCTGAGCACATCCTTTCTCGTGCCATCAAAAGCTCTTACCACCATGGCGCTTTAGCGTATATTTGATCAGTCTAAAAGTAGTCTGGCCAGGGCGGTATTGGGTAAAACATTGAGAGCCGATCCGTTGTCAATTAAGACTTTGGCAATAATACATCCCTTACACTTTATTGTCACATGCAGAGCTTTAGTCTATCTCCTCTTCCGAGAAAGTGACGAAATTGGATGCCTGTATCTGACCAACTACCTTCTCGAACTACCCCGGTGTTATGTCGGGGTTAACAAAGGCCTGGCCCAGAATCTTCTGCAGGGCTTGGCGATGCACTTCTGAGCTTAGAATTAGTGACAGCAGTGAAATCCGAGCAGGCGTCTTCCTCAGCTGCTCAACAACATCATACTCACTTTGCTTCATTATCTGAAGCAACAGTTCCTCCTCTTCTTTTGGCTTCGTAGGTTCTTTTTTAATTTTCTCGGCCCCTCCCTCCGTGTTTTCCAGTTGCTCTCCCATTTTTGCTTTCCCTTTCTTCTTTTCTCTCTCTTCATTCCCGTAACATCTCCCACTTTGGGTTATAAATTCCACCTCTTGCTTAGGTGGGGAGGTGTTGCTGGTTGTGACAGGTTTGAGACCTGGTTGGGGAATAGCATTGCCGGAAGGTTCGGTGTAAATCATTATGAAATGCTCATGGGGAGCAAAGCAGGGTTTAGGGGGTGTCAGGTAAGGCTGGGAGCTGAGGTACTACTGGACTCCTCCTGAGTGAAGACTTGGAAATTGTAGTTCCAGGGCACAGCACAAGTGTTTGTGACTGGGAGCTGGGATGGGGTTTGGATGATTGTTACTGGTGGTGGTGGTGTTGGGGCAGAGAAGGTCATTCTGGGATTAGAGGTGGAGGCATTCTGGCCGAATCTAGCTGTATTTACTCCATCCTCCATTTTCGACCTTGCTTGGCATCTCAAAATTTTGAGGGACAACAAGTTCTGGACCTCTTGCCGGAATTCCTCATAGTCTCGCAGCTCATGATCAGCTGCTCCTCCATGGTAGGGACATCCCGTATCCCTTCCTGATCCTGATGCCTATGGATAGAGGTAGCCCTCCCTGACTTCCATAACAAAAATTTCCTCAAAGTGAGGAATCAATCGCTCCATCTCCGTAGTTGAGTTTTCGTCCCCAGACTCTATCACGTTCACACCACTGCTCATACCATGATTGGGCAGAGGGTTTGAAGTGATGTTAGGGAGAGAGCCATTCCCTTCTATCTTCAACCACCCATTTCTGATTAGGGCTTGCACTCTTCCCCTGAGTGCCTCGCAGTTATCAGTCGAGTGTCCAAGTGCCCCTCTATGATATTCGCATCGGGCACTGGCATCATACCACCTAGGGTATAGTGGCTGGATTGGGTCAAGGGGAATTGTCACTATTTGGTTTATACCGAGGAGGTATTGGTATATTTCGCAGAGTGGGAGGGGAAGAGGTGGATCAGGATTTCTTTGCAATCTGGGATTATTTTGGGGAGGAGGTGGTCTTGATTGAACTAGCTAGGCAGGTGGTTTGGGGTTATAGGCCGTTTGTGGTGGATACTGTGGGCGTGGGTGAGGATAATTTGGAAAAGGGGGTGGAATGTTGGCAATTGTTGGGCCATGAGGGGGAGGATATGGCCGGTAGTTATTCTGAGGAAATGGGGATTGGGCTTGTTGGGTGATGGTGTGCACATCACCTTCTTTCTTTTTGCTGAAGCTGGCAGTTTTCTTTATAGGATTCTTAGTCAACTCCTGCAGTCGTCCCATCCTCAGGTTAGCTTCTATCCTCTCGCCAGCTTGAATGATGTCTGAGAAGCTATTGGAGGTGTTTCCAGTCATCAGATTGAAATAGGGAGCTTTTAACGTCTCAATGAATAGAGAACAGAGTTCATTATCAGTAATCGGAGGATACTCCTCCTCTGCTTTCTCCCTCCATCTCTGGGCATACTCCTTGAAGCTCTCCCTTTCTCTCTGCACTAGATTTTGGAGGTTTCTCCTTGTGGGGGTGACGTCACAGTTGAATTTATACTGTTTCAGGAAAGCGTCTGCCAGATCTTTCCAGGAGCACAGCTTGCTCCTATCTAACTGAATCCACCATCTCAGGGCTGCCCCAGAGAGACTCTCATGGAAGAAGTGGACTAGGAGTCTATCATCTTCCGTCAGGGCAGACATCTTGGCAATGTAAGTAGCTAAGTGAATGCGAGGGGAAGTCAAGGATTTTGAATTTGGGTGGCACCACCACGTCTGGCACCAATCTTAGTGATGCCACATCAACTGAACCATACATGTTCAGGCCCTCTATTGCCCTTAATCTTTCTTCTAGAGCAGATAACTTCTCGTTCTCTCTTATTTTACTTTCTCCTCCTACTGCATGAGCTATTCCCCCAGTTGGGAAATAAGGGGCAAGATGAACTGGAGGAATCGGGATTGAAGGGTGTGTTTTGGCATTTGGGACAGCCAGGTAGTAGGGGAAAGGTAGGTCATTATTTAGGGGGGCCAGATTGACAGTGATCGTCGGATCCGGGATAGGTGGCTGGAAAGTAAAAGAGGTTAAAGCTTGATGAGAATCAACCGTTGTAAGAGGTGGGGGAGGTAGTGGCAAGTTGGGCTCTGATGCAGGCTTATTTTGGGACATCTCCCTCATTAATCTCATGAGCTCTGAGACTTGGTCTTTCAACTCTGAAACTTATCCTTGTAGGTTCTGGACTTGCTCCTGATCTTCCATTAGCCTTTTTGTTCGTAACCTCGTTAAGTACACTCGTCTTGGTTGAACTGCTTGTTTGGTCAGGCTTGCTTTGCTTGAAGCAATGTTGTTTTTCTATGGGGGAAAAAAAGGTCGTTAAATAAATTTCAAATTTCGTTAAAAATTAAAGGTCCTGATTTGGACAAAGGATACGGTGGCATCTGTAAGCCAAGAAGGGGATCTGTAGAAGGATAATTGCATCAATTTTATCATAGCATCACTCAATAGTCTGATGGTGAATGACTGGATCGACTGCGTGTCTATGATACTTGTTCATATGGTGCATTCGTCTTTTCGCATAACCCTAGTGAGGATAGTTCCTACGGGAGTCATACTATTCATTCACAACTTTGCTAAACAATGGCCCAAAGTGATCTTATTAACTAAACAGTTCGTACATAGCATTTTTTTACATTGGCCTAGGCTCAGGGAGACTTTTTATAATGCAATGACATTTCTTGAGATACTCATAGAGTCTTTCTTCTTGTCTGGCAGGGTTAAATGTTTCCAAGGCATATTCAGATTCTGGCAAGAGCTCTTGTTTCCCTTGTGCCATCATTCTCTCCAGCTGGTCAACATTTCCCCTTAGCTCTTGATGGAGAGTAGCTTATCTGTCTTTTTCCTTTCTTTCTTTAGCACATTCTTTCAAAATATCATTGATAAGCTGTGCTTGCTCTTTCAGTTCAAGCTTTTTCTTTTTGCTCTCTTGTTTATACTCTTCCATGAGTATCTCCTGGTATTCCATTTTCTCTTGGAGCTTGCCATTCCAAACTTCTGCCTCTTTTATTGTAGCTTGGAGGGAGATCTTTTCCCTTTCCCACCGCATTTCTTGCTCCTCAAACTCTGCCTTTTCGGTCATTGCTTCTTCCCTCAGCCTTTTCACCTCTCTTCCGAGGATGTGCTGTTGATCCTCTAACTGCCTTATTCGTTCCTGTAATTGCTGGTTCTCAGTGACCGATTTTTGTATAGAGTCAACCAGACGAGTATTAGCTTCTTCTGAGAGGATGTTCTGATGGGAGATCCTACCTTTGAGCCCGGTTGGCTTGCCAGTTGGGTGTCCTTGATCCCTACCGGCCCTCCATTTAAGATAATCATCCGTGGCACCCGGACCTTTAGGCGACCTTTCCATTATAGTGATGTTTTTCCAGGATTTGCCGGCTACTTTCAATTCCTCTTCACTACCGAGCTCATGATAGAAATGACCTTGGTGGTATTCTTCAATACTGAGTGCGGACTGGGTTGAGCCGAACTGCCTCATTACCAATGCTGGTATGTAACTTGTGTATCCGGTCACTCCGATTAGAGAAACTAAATAATTACCCCCTGTGCTGAACAGAATAGGTTGACCCGACGTCCACATTTTCCTCCAGCAATAATTGTGGCTGTTGAAGCTTAGAATCCGCTCTTGCCACTGTAGCTCGTCCTTTGTGCTGATTACTAATTTGGTCATCTTTTCAATAAGAGGCTGGTCAAGGTACCAAGTTAACCCCCTTGTCTCTACGGGGCACATGTGACTGATGATCTAGAGGTGCAACAATTGAGAACAGTACTTGATACACCTCCTGCCTTGTTGTCGACAGTAAGTGAGAGTCAATAGAGTCTCTGCAAGAATCGCTGGTACTGGGTTGACCTTCTGCTTTTCTACAGCCCAAAATATCTCTGCGACATTGTAGGTTATAATTCCCGAAGGCCCAGGGAACAAGATCAGGCCATAGATCCCCAAAGCTAGTGCCAATGAAGCTTGCTCCCATTGTTCATCCTGGATGTATCGGTCACACCACTTCTTGAGGTAAGTCCAATACCATCCATGCGTGTTTCCTTTGATAGTTTCTCTTGCCTTGGCTTCCTCTGGGGGAATTCCCAACATGTGCACAAATCGTTTTCAAGTCTGCCCATGCTCGAGGTGTAGGTAGATTCGATTTTGTGCCACATAAGGGATTTCTAGCAATGCTTGATACTCTTCCATGGTAGGGGTCGTATCAATGTCGTTGAATGAGAACACCCCGTACTTTGGATTTCAAACTGACAGCATGGCCTTTAGTGCTGGAACTTGAACTTTGACCCGTATCAAGGTCGCAATCCTTCCATATTTTCCCTCGAACTGTGCCTTGACATGATCGGGAAGCGACTTCTAACTACTAGATAGTCCCTCAAGACCGGTCATTCTGACCTCGACTTTGTTTAAGTCTAATGGGGGTAGCAGGCTAGCATGTGCCTTGGTGGCATCACTTTGCGGGGGCCTTGAACTATGAGGCGGTCCGGACCACAGTTTAGCATTTTGTTCTGGTCTAGGAACTTCTTCCACCGACTGACTCGAGGATGCCATGTTTAAAATTGATGATTATTCCTTTACAGACCCACTTGTTAGCAGGATAAATTCAGGTAATTTTGAATTATACTGTTGGCGGGGTGATACCTACACATTTATCAAAGTAATAAAATGTGCAGATCCTCCTAACGGTATAATTCAAAACTGCCCTTAAAACATGAGAAAACACAAACAGAGTAGGGTGAGAGCAAGTATGTCCCTTTTGTCCTAAAATAGGGAGAATCCTAATACCGGGTAAGTGCTACCTAATTGGAAAGTTCTATCTTATGAGGTAGCTTGCTACGGCTTTTGGCTACTGTGATAGTTTAGCTCAAGGTCTAATTTTCTAAAAGTCACAGGTTCCCAAATTGCCCCTACTGTAAAAAGTAGAGCCCCATTCCATGACTATGATACTAACGGCAGAATTCCACGGGTATCACAGTAAATGGAATGAGTTTCAATCTGAGCAGAAGCCTTCATGGATACTAACGGGGTAAAACCCATGGGTACCGCTACATGACTCCCTCCTACATTCCTAGAGGGTAAGAAAGCCCGGGTATAGGGCTGAAGTGTGTGAGGACATTGTGTAAGTATTCAGTGTGTGAAAGGACATATTTACCACTTCCCTTTGTGGGGGAGTTTTTTGCATATATTTTTTTGTTTTAACGAAAGTTGCTGTGGGAATAAGACAAGCAAAAATGGTTAGAATAATAACAAATTGATATACCAAGACTTTCGAATTTTGCGAATAAAAACCTCCTAATTACGATTTCAATTTATAAGAGCATAAAACTAGATCTATTCTTGGACCTCTAAATGATGAGTTAAGAAAAAGGAAATCCCCAGTGGAGTCGCCAAGCTGTCGCAAGGTATTTTGCGATCGGCCGGATGAAGCTCTTCACCAAAGTGGGAAAGAGTGAGGAGTCGCCACTTTATTTTTGAGGGAAATTAAAGGAAACCGTTTGTGAAAATCAATTAAAAGAAACCACTTCGAAAACAGAGATTCCAGGTTCGGGGTCCATATACGGGCGGGGAAGGTATTAGGCACCCCGCCTCATCCCTCAATAAGGGTAAACAGATTTAATCTTATGCTCTTTCATAAATTAAAAGGGTAATTAGGGGGTTGGGATAATGATGATGTTAATCCTTTATGCAAAATGAAGGACTGTTTGATATTTCACTTATTTTGGGTTGCCCAGGAACACAAGTTCGTGAGATGGCCCTTTGGTGAATAAGTGTTTGAGTGAGTTTATCTTGTGTATTAGGGTTGCTTTATTTTAATTTTGAATTTTGTTAAGAGAGCACGGGCAGGGAACTTCTCCTGATCTCTAGATGTATTTTGTTAGGAGTTTTGAGTGGGAGATTTCGGATAAGAGCTCTCCTCCGATTTCCCCATTTTAGTTTAGGTGAGAATCAGGGAAGAACTCTCCCACGATCTCTTAAGGTGTATGATTTAAAATTTGATGAAGGATCCCAGATAAGAACTCTCCTCCAATCTCTGTGTCTTGCTTGAATGAGGATCGGGTAAGAACTCTCCCCCGACCTCTTAAAATATTTGGTTTAAGGTCTTTTTTTTTTTTTAATGAAGGATATCGGATAAGAACTCTCCTCCGATCTCCGTGTTTGTTCAAATGAGGATCGGGTAAGAACTCTCCCCCGACCTCTTAAAATATTTGGTTTAAGGTTTTTAATGAAGGATCTCGGATAAGAACTCTCCTCCGATCTCCGTGTTTGTTCGAATGAGGATCGGGTAAGAACTCTCCCCCGACCTCTTAACCTATTTATTACGATCGTATATCGTAAGAATCTTAGATTAAGGGTTTTGTCACTTGAAGACGCCAGGACTCGAGCAAGGCTTCTCTTAACCCATTGATGCCTTATAACTAGGGAGGGGACACCAGACTGAGTTTTTGCCGATCTCCTTTGTGATCGCCTTACTAGTACTCTTTGGCAGGCAATGTCTGATCTCTTTTGTTTACTAGTCTGGGATCCGATCTTATCTCGATCCCCACTATACCAGGATATCTCCTGAGCTCATTTAGTAGTTCGAATTCATAACTTTTTCCTCCGCTTAATCATTCAAACTTTTATTATTTTTATTTGTTTAAAGAAACTCTCGTGTTAGGATACAGCTGCAACATTTTATTAAACTACCTACACATTGCCCGTAATCAGAAAACCTATATTTGAAGGTAATAAAGGCTAAGAACAAACAAATAACATGAACTGATGAATAAAAGATAAACTCAAGAGAATAACTATCTACATGGGGCTCTTTAGCATAACATGAACTTGATGAAAATTACGAGCATGAAAACAAAGAAAATAAAAAGGGAGCACTTGATAAAGCCATGGTCTAGACACTTACCTGTGGGGGATTGAGTCTATTGAACTAACTGTGGAGTCACAAATATTGTAGAGCTGCGAGCTAATAGTCTGGGGACTAATGCTTACTTTGAAATAACAAGTACCAAGTTAGAATGTAGTTGAGCCGAAGTAACAGTAAACGGGTTGGAATGAGATTAAGCTTGGAGAATAAAATGTTGATATTAAGGTGATGAAGACGAAACTGAACTGAGAAATGGTATCGCAGAGTAGTGAACAAACTGAAAATGAAGAGTTTCAAGGTCCAACACTCCTTCAACGGAGATACTTAAGAAAATTGGTTTCTGAAGTTTCTCTATTTTTGAAAGCTTAAAATAGCAAAGTAGCAAGACAGAATCAAGTTTTAGAGCCTTTCCACTATAATCACCACCTTTTTTCGTCTGTCCCTCAATAGTTTTGCATGCAGGTATTTATAGGGAACGGGTGCTCCTAATGAAGGGTCAGGATTTCTCCTGAGGGAGATGGAAGGTTTGGATTTTAAAGGACATGATCTGATGCTTGAGAATTGAAGAGAATCAAAATGGACGACTGAGATCCCATTCCGAATATTTGTCCTTTCTCTTTTCCAATCTAACGGCACAAGATCTTCTTGTTAAGGCAGATCTGAAGGCTGGGAATAAAAGGCACCGGTTCTGTCGTCTTCTCTTTGATCCAAGGGCTCCGGGTTTGTCCTTACAAGTAAGATCAATGGTGGAGATCGAGATGTACAGGACTGCCATGACATGTCCTGGCGCCTGTCAGCAATGTGGGCGATTCTGGGAGCTTCCATCTGCCTCCAGGAGGATCGAAATAGGCTGACCCCGGGCAGCATCGACGACCTCCTGGCCCAGACGATGAGCTTGAGCATGGAGAGCTTGGTAAACCAACATATAATCAGGGAAAAGGCTCATCTTCTGAGGCAGAAGATCTTGAAGGTAGTCTAGGATGCAGCTTCCGCCCGAGCTCAACTTTCATCCGCCCAAAACTATATAGCTGAAATTGAGGATCGGATGAAATCCTATGAGGATAAATTGGCTGAGCAAGCTCATGAACTCGGAGAAGCTCGAGCGCTCCGAATTGCTGACGTCGCTCGCCTCACTGAAGAACTTAGAGCGAAAGAAGAAGAGGCAGTGACGAGGGAGGCCGGTGCTTACGTGAACGCCCACAGCGACCTTTTAGCCGAGCTCAGGAGACATTATCCTGAGGAGGACTTCTCCTGGATGGTGGACCTGGCTCCTCGAGACGAAGAGGAGAGCGAGGAGGAAACTGAGAGAGAGCGAGAGAATGAACGAAATGTATCAAGAGATCAGGCTGGGGGAGATCCTCTAGCCGAATGACTTGTAAACTGTAACACCCTCCCGGTAACTACTCCGTACATCCTGCTGTTCCGGTGACCAGTGTCGGTCCGGACAGCTAGAATTTCCGGAAAAATATTTAAACTAAAGTGAGGGACCATAATTAACTCAAATATTAATAAGAAAAATTTGATAAAAATTTTAGAAATAAAATACAACCAAGTTAAACGAGCCGGTGCCCTAGCGATGGGTAACCAGAGGGAAGTTGCGGTTCTCGCAACTAGGAGCCCTAGACCCGGGGGAAAAATCATAAAATAATTTTTGGGACTCCAGAGAAGGGTTATTGAGGTTCCCATGGCATTAGAATGCCAAGAAAATACCTAGAAAAATTTTTCAATCGGTACAGACAAATTTGACCCGTTAAGCCAAACGGAGGGCATTTTGGTCATTTTGCCTTCAGAGGTGATTTTTGGCCGACTTGTCCCGTTGAGTAAATAATTAATATGACATAAAATGTGAATAAACATTACTAGAAATTAAATTGGAAATGAGTAGTGGAGGAAAGAAAAGAAAATGAGGAAAAAGGCTATTTATGACATCATGGTGATGTCAATAAAAGCTTCCACCAATCAAAATTAAACAACCCTTTAAATTAACTAATAAAAGAGACAAAAGAGACTAAAGAAAATCAAAAACCTATCAGCCATCTTCAACCTCATTTCCAGCACCACATGGCCAAGAAGACCTCCATTTCTCTTCTTGATTCAAGCTTGAAAAATCTCTCCAATCTTACCTCAAATCCCCTAAGTCCTTTCACTAAAAACTTGTCTATACCTCTTGGGAAGTGTTTGGCAGCCTAGAAAGTGAAGGAAAGTGAAGTTTTGAGTTGGGAAAAATCTGCCTACAAGAGGTTAGTGCATATTTATACAAAAACCTCTTTTAATCCATGATAGTTACTTGAAATAGGTGAGATTTTGTAACTTAAATGAATAAAAGTTGAGTGTATGCACCCCATGGATTTCAGCTGCCCTAATGAAGGAATAGAATTGGGTGTTTTTGATTGACTTGGAATGAACTACAAATCAAGTTTAAAGTATATAAACATAAGGATATTGATTTAGTTAGTTAACTAGGGTAGTTTGTACAAAACTATGAATTTGAGCTAGGGTTTAGGAGAGAAAATTTGACTTGGCTTATGAAATTGTTAAAGAACACTCTAATGGTCAATTAGTGACCATTTGAGGTAAATTGACCATAAATTGGACTGAAATATAGCATGGCAAAGTGAATGAGTATGCTGCCCAATGAGGGCAGCAGGGTGACTGAGATTTCAGCCCACTTGGACTACCATATCTTTGGCTGTGTTGGTCCAATTGGTGTTTGGCCAATTGGACATGAAACTAGGCTTATAATGGCACATTTTTGCTGAAGAAACCATGCCCAAAAGACCAAAGCAAGAGGACCAAAAGTTGGCCCCAATCCAGATACCCTGCAACAGCACCTGCAGAAATGACCAAATGAACAGTAACTGTTCATTTAGCCATAACTTACTGTAGATATGGTCAATTGACCTGAAATTTTTACAGCAACAAGTTAAGACATAGAAAAACAACTTTCATGAAAGAACTTACCCCAAATTATGTCCAGAACCCATCCAACAAAGTGATTTCAGTCACTGTTCATGTTACTGTAGATATGGTCAATTCTGCAAATTGGCAATCCGGCCAGCTGTGGTTTTTGGGCCATATCTGGAGCTACAAAACTCCAAATGGAGTGATTCAAAAAAGGAAATTCAACTAGACAAAATAAGTAATAACTTTCATGTTTTCCATTTCTTCAAATTCCCACTGCAACAGTGCTTAATGGAATAGTAATCTTATGCTACAAAAACTGAAATTTTCTGCCCTCTTGGTTTTAAGTTAGAAATGGTAATGGTGACCAATTCTAACAAGTTTTAAATGTAAAATGTGGTATAATGGGAGTGCCAAAGTCAATGTACATATTGTCTATCCAAAAGTCAACATTTTTGTTGACCAATGAGGTGAATAGTAACATCAAAACTTGAAATTCACAAATTGAAGAATTTAAAAGTTTCAAATGCCCTAGTATACCTAACAAGATTGGTTTGGATAGTTTGGCATGCCAATAGGGTTCAGTTAGCAGTACTGCACATGGCAATTTGCCATTCTGTGATTTTATGGCTTTTAGTCATTCTGACCTTGTATTGAGCTTTGGCCTTGTGCCTGATGTTATCACAGCTTGTTAGCTGTTCTGTTGCACACCGGGAGATGCATATGTGACCGATGGTGTGATGGCCCGAGGTACTTGATACCTAGTGCTAGTTTACCCGTTATCCAGTCCAGTCGTCTAGTGTAGGTTACTTGGGCAACCAAATGAATAAAGGTGAACAAAGTAAATGATATACAAATACCAAACAAATAAAACATATATATTCGTTACATATTTATTTCTGCTATTTTCTTTTATTTTATTATTGCACCACTAAGCATTATTGCTTAGCGCGTTGCTTTTGCTACACGTAGGTACTGGAGATACAGATCGTGAGCCCAGTAGACCGCAGACTGGGTGAGTTTGTCCGGCAGTTCTGCACAGTGTCCGTGTCACCTCAACTTCTGCAGTGCATTGGTAGGACACTACGTGTCATTTTGATATTTTGTAGCTAATTTTTACTTTCTCATATGTATTTGAGCTTATGTAATGTATTCTGATGTTCATGTAAATAATGAAAGCTATGGCTATGAATGCAAAATTTGAGCATTTATTTATTGTTTATATATGAGAAATGGATGTTTGAGAAATGAAAAGGTTATTGAGAACTGGAATTGAGAAATGTTGTGGATATTTTGATATTGAGATTTTGTTGATGAATTGAAGTTGGGATTGTTTGGAAATTATTTGGAAGTGTTTTTAACAGGTTCCGAAGAACTGTTTTCTCCATTTTTAGCCGGATTTTCTTTAAAATATCCGGAACCTCAAATAAATTATAATTTCAATAAATGAACTATATTTCACAAATTATATTCAAAACTTTGACAAAAAAAAATTAATTAAGGTAAAATAGAGTGTGCCGGTACACCGTGTAACATAGCTTACTCGGATACACTGTAGCCTGGTAAGGGGTGTCACATAAACGTTTATTTTTAGAATGAAATGAAGTCTTTTGTTCAATTTCTTATTGACATCGGAAAATGTCCAAATTGTATGAGTACTTAATTGTTTTGAATGCACTGGACGGTAAACTTAAAAGCAATTATTAACTCAAGTATAAGTGGTCAGAAAAACATTTATGCATGAGATCAGCCTAAGCCGAAACCAAACACCGGGCAGAACTTTAGATCATTAAAATTGGAAAAGGCTCATTTTGAATTAGATCGGAATCACCATTAAATCGGACTGATTTCTTTATTTTAAGTAATGTCTAAGATATACAAGTGAGGGACCCGATCTTAATGTTAGCTAAATAACTTCCAACTATGTTTTGTAAGAAGAGATCGGAAATGAGATTGAATGGCCGGGAGACCGGGTGTTAGTTTGATTCCCTTTATGGAGATTTGATATTGGTTTGAGAGATCAAAAATGAGATTGAATGACATTGAGATTTGACATTTGTTTGACCTCCTTTGACGAGAGATCGAAAATGAGATTGGATGGTGCGGGAGACCCGCCATCGATTTGAACCCCTCTTATAAGAGATCGGAAAATAATCAATTAAGCACGGGATCGGTTTGTTTCATGATTGGGCAATCGATGTGTTCGGAAGAATCATGTGACAAAAGACGTCGGCTAAGAGTCAACCCTAAAGTCCCTTGACTTCGGTGATCGGCCAAAATATAGTGTCGACAAGGGTGTAATGACTCAAATTCAGGACCGTTATAGCAATAGGGGAACAAGTATGCGAGGAGCCAGTAGACTCCTAGCAATCCGAACATTATTTTCATAATCATTGGTGGGGCCTATTTCAGTTATATAACACTTTTAAATATATAAAATAATTGATTACAAGCATAGTAAACCTTTATACATTTGCACATCATAAGAGGAGTTTCATAAACTTTATTTATACCTTTTAAAACAAAATGAGACAATAGCCTCTAAAGCTCATAAATTATATATGTTGACTGTATCTTCAACTCTTGTCCCTGAAAGGGGAAGTTAGGAGAAGGAAGTGAGCTTGGCGCTCAGTGAGTGAAATTCTACTTAGGGAAAGTAAAATATATAATAAAATAATTATATGCAAGTATATGCAATTCAACAGTCACATGATGTCTCCACATCACAAAAAAATTTACATCAAGGTAGCTCATGTTATTAGTGGTTCTCTAGTCTGAAGTTCACCTAACAAATTGGTTAAGGTGTGGCCACTGTTTGGCCACACTTCCTTCATGGAAGTTGTTCCTCTATTTCTTTTCTTTGTTTTCCTTTTTGATTCATGTCATTTGAAGTTTTAGAACTTAAGTTATGGTCAAATAACCACAATTAGTTCCTTAACTCACTCAAGTTCCAAAACCAGGCAGATTCTGGAATTAATTCTTTCCTAATTATTTGGACATGTTAAATCCACTTTTAGGCCTAATGTTCTTAATAGAAGTTGTTACTCTATGTCTTATGATTACTCAAAATTTTGAATTACAATTTTTCAGGTTTTGTCAAATTAATTATAGCAAATTAACTTGCCTAGACTCAGGTACCCTATGTCTACAAGATTCCAGGTTCAAGTCAGTGGCTTTGACTCTCATTTTAGGGTTCTTACTCTCATATTTTGAGAAAAATTTCTAAATCAAAGTTGAAGCCCTATCTCTTAGGTTTCCAAAAAAGTTTGGCTCATCCCATTTGGGATTTTCTAATGAAAGTTATGATATAAATTCTATTTTGGGGTCAGGTGGTAGTTGAGGCAAATTCTAGGATTTGGTGTACTAATTTATTCTAACAATTTGACTTAGTTCTATTAGGTTCTGAGTTCTAGTCAAAACATCAATATTGTGGATCTATGTCTTCTAGAAATTTTTCCACTGGTTTCACAGCATTTGGATTTTTGTAAACCAAGTTATGACCATTTTGCTAAAACTGGTTGGGTGAGTTTTAGTCCAGAATTTCTGGACAGTGTTGTCCTGGATAGTTTTGTTGACCTAAATTGTATTAGCAATTTGATTTGGTTAGAGACATTTTTGGGTTTTATGTTCATTAAAGTTGTAATCCTATGTCTAAGCTTTCTAATGCCACAAAAATTAGGTCATTTGGACCTGTCTAGAGGAAGTTATGGCCTTCATTTGGTCATTTTTCTGGGTTTAGAATTTGGTAGGCTGGATTGGAACAGTAATTAGGTCAAGATTTGGACAGAATTTGGGCATCATTTCTTTATGAAAAATGGAGTGTTTTGGGTTTGGTTTCATCTCCAATTGGCCTCATACCAATTGGAGCCACACAATTTCAGTTATGGGTCAAAATTCAAGCTGGACTTAATGAGTCTCTCAACCTGCACAAGAGAGCACTCCCAATTTCAAGTTCCTCCAACTCCCTTACTTCAATTTAACATACATGGCAATACAATTAAGCAACAACCAATCTCAAGATGCAAATTTTTAACAATTTCTCAAAAGCCCTAATTTATGGCCAAAACCCTAACTCAAAGTTACAATTTCAAGCATATCACTTACAATTCAATATATGTATCATCTCTACTTATTAATTAACACCACTAATTACAATTATGTTTATAATTTCATCAACTCTGTACATCTCCTAGGACTGCTGAATTTTAGGGTATTCAATTGGTAAGAGTTTCCTTTTTATTTTATGCAATTTCTACTCCCATCAACTCCAATTCAATGTTTAATTAAAGAAAAGAAAAAGGATTAGCACTAACCTCTTGTAGTTCAATTCTTAACTTGTCTAAACTTTGGAATTTCTTCACTTTTTGATAACCAAAATCTTCGTCTTGGTGTAGGGATTAATTTTAGTGAAGGGCATATTAGGAAAATTATGGTAAGCAAGGGGGAGATTTCAAGCTCAAAAGCTTGAAAATGGAAGGAGCACCATAACCATGGTGGATGGTAAGATGGAGAAGGAGATGAAGAAATGATTTCAATTTTAATTCTTTGTCTTCTTTAAGTGTTCTTATCTCTTAATAACCCTTTGTTAATTTTCCATTGGCTAATTAATTTAAATGATGTCATTATGACATCATGCCCATGCAATAAATTTTATTTCCTTTTCTTTTCTCTTCTTGTCTCATTTTTCCATTACATAATTCATAATTTAATTTATTTTATGTGTCTTAATTTCTCTTATTTTAATTGACATTTAGGTCAAAATTCAACTCTAGGGTTGAAATGACCAAAATGCCCTCCGTTGGACTTATCGGTTTATAATTTCCTTTACCGATCGACTAAATTTTCTAAATTTGCTTTGGCATTTTTAATGTTATTTATACCTCAATAAGCCTTCAATAAAGTCCCAAAAATTATTTCTTAGGACTCCACGTGGGTCTGGGGTTGGTAACTGACTTTGCAGTTACTTCCCCATACGGTCACTCATCGCTGTGACCCCGACTCGTTTAACTTATTTGCAATTCTTATCTTTTATTTTCTGTTAATTTTCTTAGTCTTTATTCAGTCAATTTATGCCTCCTCACTCTAGTTTGAGTATAGATCCAGACATCCTAGCTGTCCGAACATACATTAATCGTTAGAACAGTAGAATACACGAACTACCTAAAGTGAGGGTGTTACAACTTTGACATCTAAATCCAAAAGGATCCATATAGAAAGAGGATCTTCACTCTGCTATTTATCAAACAGAAGCTTTAAGCAAGCAAGCCTTCATATAAATGACAAAGTACTAGCAAAGAATGACTCGAATATTTAATGCTAAAATCAAAACTAAGCATTCTCTATGGGCGATCTAGTCAAGAGAAGAACAAATGTACTTAAAGGCAACATAGGCCTAGAGAAGTTGGGTAATAGTTGGGAAGGATCATATGTGGTTTCAAAGATTATCCACCCACTCCTATAAGTTAGTTGCGACCAACAAAAAAGTGCTTCCTCGATCAATGAACACATGTAGCTTATGAAAGTTTTATTTATAAACTCTCCTTTTACTCATTTATAGTTTTCATGAGTTATGTTTTCCGTTACTAGCATTTAAAACTAATTCTCAATTGGTTAAATAATCAAGGTGATAGTATGCCCAAAATCATCAAGGCGATAGTATGCCATTTCAAATATTGAGGTGATAGTTCGTTACTTTAGATTAAGGCGATAGTCTGCTTAGTCCGTTACTATAGATTAAGGCGATAGTCTGCCACTCTAACTTAAGGTGATAGTCTTCCATTAAAAATTAAATTGATAATCTACCCATCTAAATCCTAAGTGGCAGTGTGACCAAATGATGATCATACACCTAGTCATGTCAAAGGAAACACTCAAGGGCCTTAGATTTCCCATAAAAAAAATAAGGATAATTGTAGGAAAGTTACAAGTACTTTCAAAGCTTAGGCATATTCTTGCCCTTGCACTCCACATCCACCTGTTGAATGCCATTGACCTAGCTGAAATCCATGTCTAGGTACCTTTGCTTCAATTGTTTAGTGATGGCTTATTATAAATCCAAGTTAGCATCAGCCACCTATTCATCCATAGTCTCTAGTTGTCCCTCTAAGGCATGATCTTCTGTTATAGCTCATTAACTTTAGAGGCATGGCTAACTTAGTAGTTATCAATTATTATTGTAGCTTGGTTTTTTATTAATATAAAATCTTTAGACCTAACTCAAGTACTTTAGTTTGAAGGAGAGGTCTTCAACAATACGCTACATAAAGGTATTTTACACCTCTATTTCCCTGTAGCTTGCTCAATATGCCCAATAATTCTTGATGAATAAATTGTTGACCGTCATCGCCTCAAAGTTGAGGCTTATAGCTCGAATCAATAACTCCTTAATCTTCTTCAACCTCGGCCCAAGCTTTGTATTTCCTTAGGGTAACGTTGCACCAAAAAAACTATGTTAAGGTTTGGTTATCCAGCATCTAGCTGCGTTTAGCTAATTTTATGTTGAAATTACTCATGTTTTGGGTAGGTGACAGATCATCTAGGGAGGCTTTAGCAACTCTAGGGATGTTCAACTTAAGTTGTGTAGTGCAGACTTAGCACAATTAGGAGTTAACTTAGTCTTCTAGAATGACCACTAGTGCTTATGTCTTAACTTTTTTGCCAGATGTCAAAGTTGCAGTGGTTGCATCCCTTGCCTCCTACTAGGCTTCAAACTTCTTAGTTAACATCTTTGGCCATGCTTGCAAAAACAAAAGAAAGGGTTCAATTAGTATATAATTTGACATGAGAGATCGTATTTGAAAACCATTTATATGCTATATTAGTTGTGCTTGATTTATTTTATTTAAATATATGTTTTCTTTCCTAAGTCATGAGCCACCAGTTTACTCCTCTTCTTTTGTCTTCCTTTTAAGGAAAAGAGTTGAAAATGTGGTTAGTATAATCAGGGTATGAGTTCAGATGTTATTGCCTCAATTTTTCTTAAAAGTATATGTAAATTTTATAGGAACTCCTTTTGATGACATGTAATTTGTGAAATGGTTTGTTGTGCTTATTATCTTACATTTTATGATGTTAAATAAAATTTTTCCTTGATTTATATTATTTAAAATGTTTTATAACTTAAATGGGCCTTATAAAGGTTTAAGAAAGCATGCTCAGACTTGCTACAAGTTTGGGTGACTTCATGTCTATCAGTTTCCTAATACCAGTAATGATCCCGAATTTGTGTCATTACATTAGTCGCATGGATTTGCTTATTTTATTATATGTCATTGGTACATGAACTTATATTTCAATCTATTATTAAGTGTATGGACTTGCAATAAAAAAATTCTCATGAATTTTATGATAGTTAGAGAGCAATTGATGGTAATTTTGAGATATATATTTGGTACACACTTTTTTTTTTCTAATTTTTATTATTTTGTTTATTTTTTTTCTTAGATCAACATGTCAATTAATATGAAATTGTTTTTAAAAAAATTAATTAATCCAATAGATTCACCTCAAAATGAAAAAAAAAAATTAACACATGAAAAAAAATAGCAATGAAAAATAATGATTAAATATACCTATATTTCATTGGTAATTAAAATTATTGATCAATTACCCATCAAATTTTTTGTCCATAAATTTTAGTGTAAGTAATTTTTATCAACAAAAAATATATGTCTCTAAACTTACCGACAATTTATTTCATGGGTAAATTAAAATTTTTTTATAAGTAATTTCATAAAAGATCATAGGTTATAAATTGCTGTCTATTTACAGATAATATTTTTCATCAGTAAATACTAACAATAACAAATTGTCGTTTATAATAGGTAATTTTTTTTCACATTTTTAATTTAATTTTTCTTGTTTTAATTTAATATTTTAAATTAATTTAATTTAAATTTTTAAATTTAATACATTCAGAATTTTAATTTTATTTAAGTTTTTAATTTAATACATTCAGAATTTTAATTTTATTTAAGTTTTTAATTTAATTTTTTACTTTTAAAATTTTTATTATTTTTTAAATTCATCATTAATCATTAGTTAATTTAATTTAAAGTTAATTTTTATTTTTTTTAAATTTAAATAAATTTTAAAAAAATAATTAGTGGGCTAATAGGCCTACATAGTAGCTTTGCCACAATGGCCGTAAATTTGGAAAGTGACTTATCTTTTATAGAAAAGCTAAATCATCCCTAATGTACTTAAAAATGATGTGAAAATTTCATATTTTTTTAAAGTACGGACTATCGATGAAACGAGTTTTTTTGTAATTATTGATAAAAAATTTTTGTAAGTATTTTATTTTAAAATTTTATTTTTTATTTACTTCTTAATATTACCGATAAAATATGAATTCATCAGTAATCACCAATCATATTTTGTGGTAGGTAAAATTTTTCAAGCTTTTTAAAATAATTTTCCTATTTTCTTTTTAATATTACCTAACAAATACAAATTTATTGGTAATTATAGAAGAAATATTTTTATAGGTGATTTATTTTTAATTTTTGTTTTTATTTTCTTGTTAATATTACTAACTAAATATAAGTTCGTAGGTAATTATGACAAATTTTCTTAGGTAAAGTGTTTTAAGTTTTTAAATTTTTTTTTCTATTTTTTTAATATCACTGATCAAATATGAGTTTATTAATAATTATCAATAAAATATTTTTTAGATAATTTATTTTAAAATTTTTAATTTTTAATTTTTAATTTTTAATATTATCAATCAAAATTCGAGTTTGTTGGTAATAACCGATAAACAACTTTCATAGGTTAAAGTTTTTAAGTTTTTTTTAAATTTTTTTTCTTTTTTTATTTTTCTAATATTATTGGCAAAAACGAGTTTATTAGTAATTACCAATGAAATATTTTATATATATTTTTTTTTAATTAAAAAATTTTTTTTTTAATATTATTGATCAACTAGTTGATCGAATTATCAATGAATTTTTTCATTTGTATATAGAGTCTTTAATAAAAAAAAGACACATATTCTATCTTAAAAATCATGGGCAAAGATGCAAGTGTGATGTGAGGTTTCGCTGAAAGGACCTGCATTAGTCTTATTTGTCTGTCCTCTTAACGAATTTCAGCAAAATGTGAGCAAAATTTGACTTCAATAATTGATATCAAGGTTCGTTGGCTTCACAAAAAATTATGAAAATGAATTAATAGAAAGTATTTTCTTAATTAAAATAAAATTAAATTATTTTTAATAAAAATAATTTTTTTAAATATTAATAATTTTATTAAAATGTGAATATATATATATATATAATTAATTTAGTATTATAATTTAATAATAAAAATATTTTCATAAAGAATATATTTTTAAAAAATATTTTTTATATATAAATTATTCTCCATAAAATGTCTAAGCTATGATTGTCATGCATTGATCTCAAATTTCAGGTCTAATAAGTTCTTTAATTTTTGGCATCTACCTCAAGCGAGAAAAGAAAAATATAAGAGACATGCATAGAAACCATTTAAACTTTAATTTATTATTATTAGTAGTAGTAGTTTCGATTAAAAATTATCTAGACATTTTATAATTTTGAAAACGACTCATTGTATTATAATTTATTTCTTAATCACCGATGAATGAATAATAATCAATTAAAAATTATAACAAAAAAAGTAAAATATTTAAATAATCACAATTAGAAATAAAAACACTAATAAGAATCAATGAGAAAAACTTATTTAGACTTAATTTCAATATATAAATATATGTGTCTTATTTAATTTATATGTGGATCTCATTACATATATATACATATATGTTCTGAAAAATCACACCCACATAAGATAAAGAACACAAAATTTAATGTGATTCGGTATAAGCCTATTCCACCAAATAAATTCACTATCAAGGAAAAATAATTATAGCCGCTAATTATTTTTCTCACCCTCAAAATCACTCAAGCAAAACTCACGAAATTCAACACAACTCTCCACTTTATGAGCTCTCTGCAATACATTCCATATAATGGCCAACAAACTATTCATATATATAGACCACTAAAACCTAATCCTTTTAGGACTCTAATGATTAAACTTAATAATTTAAATTCTACTAAACTTCCTAAACTAATTATACTTCCTAAATTAACTATACTTCCTAATTCCAATTGGACTTGGACCCTAAAAATCTCCACCTCCAAGTCAAATAGTATCAGTCTTCACAATTTCTGCAAAAGTCAATTTCTCTTGGGTACTTTCTTGCACTCTTGATTGTTGATATTGCCTCTTCCTTCCATTTGCATTCTTCCAATCAATTTGCTTCCTTCCAATTTGTAGAGATTCTTTGTACCAATCTTCTCACCCTTCATGATCACAAGAGCACCTCAGCTAACTCTTATGACTCTACCATGAATCGAACACCCATAACCCACAGAATTCAATTTACCCAAGGAAATTAAGTTCCTTTCAAATTTAGGAACATATCTCACTTCATCGAACACTTTTACTTGATCACCATGCAGCTTGATTTTCACTCTTCTAATACGTTCAACTTCCATCTTGTTCCCATTGGCTAGCTTTACTTTTTCTTCTGTTGTGCACCGCGGAAGCGTGTAAACTGTAAAGAAATAAAATAAACACACAAAATACCAATATTTACGGGGTTCATCCTCTCAACATAGGACTACATCCACTAGCAAGCCATCTTCCACTAACAATAATAAATAAATCATCATTATAAGCTCATAGCTATACTACCCATCAACCCAATTACACCCAAGAGAATGCACACCACATAACTGCTCATAGTAAATATATTGGTTAGTCCCTCTCAGTCTCCTTCAGACATAACCCAATATATTTACTATTACAACACTACATCACAAAGGGTGCCTTCAACTATATGGGTAAAAGCCCTCTCATCAATGGATAAGAATTCCTTCCCTTTGAATTCTATGTCCTTACTCCACCTTAGGCTGAAGCCTCTCTCCACTGCAATGGGCAAGTGCCCCTCATTAATGGGCAGAGCCAAATCCTCAGTAATTGGTAAAGTCTCTCTCTACAATGGGTGACAGCCTCACTCCATGGGCTGAAAGCCACTCTCTTCAATGGACAAAAGCCAAATAACCTTTTTCATTATTCTCCTATTTATATTGTTAAATCCCTCAATCCTTATCTGATTAGGAGTCCTACATCCTTATCTGATTAGAAGTCCTACTCAATTTAGGAATAACACTAAAATAAGAGTTCTACTCATTATAGGAAATATTCCTCCATCCTATTAAGGAATATTTCTCTCACTCAAATTAGTAAAAGATCTCTCTTCAAATCCCATTAGGATTTTGAGTCATAATTCTAACATCTTCTTTCTTTTCTTCAGTCACATCAAACCACTCCTTCTTTGAGCAAATATGGAATGGGCAAGCAGAATCCATTAACCACTCATCTGGTAATGGATCTTTTGCCTTTTCCTTATCATCATCCACATTCAAACATTCACTATCAATACCATCATCCATTGTAATTGCAGCAGTTCCTTCTTTTTCTTTTCCGTGACTCCTTTTGAATTGTTTAAACTCTACAAGATCTTCCTTCATCTTCATACAATGGTATTGAATATGGCCCTTCTCATGACAGTAGTAGCATTCTCTATTTTCATAGTCTACTCGTGGTCTCGAACTCGATCTACTATTCATTCTTTAATTATTTCCACGTGAATTGCTTGTACCAAGATTAGAACCGGCAACAAAAGCTCCACCTTCATTGCTACTACCTGTCTTCTTGAACTTCTCATCATCCAAGATAACTGCGATAACCTCCTCCACCTTCAAAGTCTCCTTCCCAACTATTAAAGCTGTTACCAAGCTTTTATAAGAGTGTGAGAGAGAGGTTAAAAGCAAGAGGGCTTTATCTTCTTCATCAACCTTTACACCAACACTAGCCAATTGGGTAATTAATTTATTAAAAATATTAAGATGATCCCTCACATGAGTACCTTCGTTCATTCTGAGTTGGTACAACTCCTTCTTCAAGTACAAATGATTTGTGAGTGATTTTGACATGTACAAGCTCTCCAATTTCTTTCACAAAACAACAAGCGAGGTCTCCTCCAAGACATTGTACTTCACATCTAGGGCTAACGTCAATCTAATCGTACTCACAGCCCTTTGTTGAAGCTCCTCCCAATCATCATCTTTAATGGTCGCTGGTTTCTTCTCGTTCAATGCTTTAATTAATCCTTGTTGTACAAGGACATCTTTCACGGTGCTTTGCCATAAATTGAAATTATTTTTTCCATTGAACAGCTCCACCTCAAATTTTGTGCTCGCCATCTTTGACATCTCGAACCAGGCTCTGATACCACTTGTTATGAAAAATCACACCCACACAAAATAAAGAACACAAAATTTAACGTGATTCGGCATAAGCCTACTCTACCAAATAAATTCACTATGAAGGAAAAATAATTATAGCCATTAATTATTTTTCTCACCTTCAAAATCACTCAAGCAAAAATCATGAAATTCAACACACATCTCCACTTTATGGGCTCTCTGTAATACATTTTATATAATGGCCAACCAACTATTTATATATATAGGCCACTAAAACCTATTCCTTTTAGGACTCTAATTATTAAGCTTGATAATTTAAACTCTACTAAATTTCCTAAACTAATTATACTTCCTAAATTAATTATACTTCCTAATTCCAATTGGACTTGGACTCTAACAATATATATAAAACCCAACTTGAAAACAAGGTCTTGATTTGTCAAATTTGGTGGGCAGATCAAATAACTACTTTGAAACAATTAGGTCGATCCATGTAACTCATTTTTCTTTCTCTAATGTGTGAAATCATGGCTTATGATTGAAATAAAAGTACTTTGTTTTTCCTTCTTTTCATACTCTTCATTCTAGTTTCTAAAATTTAAGGAGAAATCAATTCACAAATAACATGTTATTATTTTTTTCACTTATTATCAAAAAATTCTCACCATTTTATTATCATCAATTACTATACAACATTATTATCACTATAATTTTTATTTATTATTTATTAAAAAATTAATAAATGATAAATATATCTATATATTTTTAATTTCACTTGTCTATATTAAAGGTATTACACCAAACTAATAAACGAGGGCCAAATGATATGAGCCGTTTTTCTATCAATTAAGAATTTGATTGGATTAGAATTATGATTATGTAAAATTTTGATCAAAACAACATGGGAGCGTGTTCTTAACCTATTAAAAAAGAGTGAGATTAATCTTAATGCATGGAAGTCAATCTAAATATACTCTTCTCTTTATTTATGAAAGGATTCACATTTATGTAAGCAGAAAAAGCACTAAAGTTTTATGTTATGGTGCATCTATTAATTTCTCATCTTAAATACCATTAGCTTAAAAAAAAAATTGAGGGAAAAATTTTGTACTCTAAAAGTACAATGCACAGTGCCCAATGATGACTATAAAAAGGTAGCTAAATGATTTTCCACCTCCGGCAAGTCGCTTAGACAAACATTTCCACCTGATATATCTTGTGTGTCTCTCTCTTCCACTAATCCAAATTAAGAGATATCAAATTCCTTCACAGTCTTTGGTTTCCTACGAAGTCAATGGCAGCGGTAACTTCCAATCAAGAGAAAGCTGGGCCTTCCATTTGTGGGTATCATTTTCAATGGCTTGCCTTGCTTGCAAAATCATTATTGGAGCTTGCAAGACAAGCGAAGAAACTAGGAGAAGATGATCCAAGAAGGATTATTAACTCACTCAAGGCAGGGCTTTCTATTATTTTGGTTTCTTTATTTTACTACGTTGAACCTCTTTACAGTAGTTTTGGTGTCAATACAACCTCGGCTGTCATGACTGCTGTTGTCATCTTTGAATTTTCTGTGGGTAAGTTTGCAACTTTCAAAAATAAATATGAATCTTTATCTTGAGTACAGGGGTTCAGTAGAAAAATCCTGACTTGGTAAAGGTGATAATAAATAGATACATAACTGTTCTATTTTGGTCAAATTTTTTATCAGGAGCAACACTTGGGAAGGGTGTTAATAAAATGTTAGCCACATTAGGAGCTGGTGCTCTGGGCCTTGGAGTTCACCGTTTAGCAACACTGTCTGGAAAAACAGGCGAGCCCGTAGTTATTGACCTCTTCGTCTTTGCAATAGGTAATGATCAATTATGAAAATAGAAATTAAGATATAAGCAATTTTCATGCAATTACTCAAATTTTCAACTTGTTCAATTAATCATATAGGGTTTAACTTGATGCAGCTGCAATGGCGACTTTTGCGAGAATTTTCCCCAGATTGAAGGCGAAGTGTGATTATGGACTGATGATATTTATATTGACATTCTCCTTAGTATCAGTATCGAGTTATCGAGAGGAAAACATACAAAAAATGGCACTTGAGAGGCTCCTAACAATCACTGTTGGATGTTTCATTACTATTCTTGTCAATATCTGTATTTGCCCTGTATGGATTGGAGAGGATCTCCACAACCTAGTTGCTCTCAACATTGAAAAGCTTGGAATCTTTTTACAAGGTACATATACAATTACATCAATTCTTTTTCTTTTACACATAAAAATGATCCCTGTGATCTTACATGCATGAAACATGCAGGATTTGGTGGAGAATACTTTGAAATGTATGAAGAAGGATTGCCAAGTAAAGATAGGTCGTTTCTTCAAGGATATAAAAGTGTTTTCAATACACAAAGTCGTGAGGAAAACATGGTGAATAAAAAGATGTGTTTCTCTCTAATGTGTTGCACAAGTTTCTTGAATAGTGCATAATTCAAAATATTAATGTATATTGCAGGCTAATCTGGCAAGATGGGAACCGGGTCATGGTCGGTTTAGGTTTCGACATCCTTGGGAACAATACTTGACGATTGGGAGCCTAACTCGGCAATGTGCCATCAAAATTGATGTTCTAAACAACTATATTGACCGTCAAATCCAAGTAAATATCGCAAATCATATTCCTAAACGCCTATTGAATTTTTACTTTTGTGAATGTTAATACATAATTGTTTGCTACGCATGCAGCCTTCTTTGGAAATTCCAAGTCAAGTCAAAGAACATTGCACGATGATAAGCTTGGAATGTGGGAAAGCTCTCAAGGAATTATCGTCTTCAATCAGAATGATGATCCGAGCAGAAACTACTCTTCTCCACATTGGAAACTCAAAAATTGCTGCTGAAAATCTAAAATCCCTTTTTATATCAGGCCTGTGGAAAGAAGCAGACCCGTTAGAGAGAGCACCAGCCACTGCTGTTGCTTCCCTTCTGTTGGAGGTTATTCAGTGCACTGAAAGAATTTCCAATGCGGTACAAGAATTAGCCTCTTTGGCAGGTTTCCAGAATATGGAATCTTCACGGTCACTAGAACAACAGCAAGAATCAAACCAGCGAATATATAGCATCAACTTACAAAACCATGAAATTACAATTGGTGAATGATCAAGAACTATAATTAAGAATTGAATGGCTGCACCATGAAATTATTGTGGAATCGTACTTCCTTTTGGATTCGCTCACCAAAATCTGTTCCTTGGCGTCTTATTCACCGCTCCAATTCCATTGCCTTCAATTCGAAGCTATTCAAGGCCTTCATGATCAATAATATTCCCCGATAGGATAACTGGGTTGCAGATTCGTTGGTTAAGCAAGGTCTTGGTTGGTCTGATGAATTTGTGGCGTGGTTATAGTGTTTTTTTGGAGATTACTGTTGTTTGGGTTTAGTTGCTATCAAAAGTACATCTTTGTGCTGGTTAGTTTTTCCTTTCATGCTTGGGCTGTGTATGTTTGCTGCTGTATGACATTATTGTGTGATGTTACTTAAGTTGGTTTTGTTTTCCTCTTTTACCTTGATACATTGGGTCTATGAGTCTTGATTCAGCTCTTTATTGTCTATTTTGAGAATTTGCCAGGTTTTAATCTTGGTTCTTGCATCTGGTTTTGATGTACTTTTCCTTGGTTTTTCCAGGTTTTTTCACTTGGTATGTCTAATCCTAGGTTGGGTGTGTAACACTCCCATACTAAGTAGTCTATACATTATACTGTTTTGATAATTAGTGTCTATCCGGACAGTCAGAATGTTTAGAACAATATCTAAGTCATCTAGAAAAGCCATAAATTAAAATTAATAGAAATCACATGAAGGTAAAATTGAAATAAGAAAAACCAAGCATAATTGGTTAAATGAGCCGAGGTCCCGGAGATGGGTGACCGACTGATGGATATGGATATGGATTCGTGTGGGACCCTATGACACCCCAGGCCAAGGGATAATTGCAAAACTAATGGGAATGTGAAAACCACAGAAAAGAAAAGAAAACAAGTTCAAATAATTGAATCAACATTCAAAGAGTTAGCAAGCACTATTAGAAAGATGGATTGAACCGACGATGGACATTTTGGTCAATTCACTTATATAGGTGATTTTTTACCTAAATATCCATTAAAATGTGTAAAATCAAAATATTAAAAAATATATTAAAAGTGAAGAGATATAGTGAAAGAAAGAAAAAAGAAAAGAAAAATTTAAATTCTAAAGTGCTTTATGACATCATCAAGGTGTAAGGATGACCTAATTAAAATTATAATTAAATTATTTATGGATGGAAATAAATAAGATAATAGGTAAATTAAAAATAAAAAATACTCATCTTCTTCCATCCATAATTGCCGACCTTGCTCTCTCTCTCCCTTCCTCTCAAATTCCACCATTAATGCTTACTCTAAACTCTTCAAACCTTAAAATTAACCCCTAATTTTTATAGTTACCTCACCAAAAACCTTTAATTTGGCCTTGATAAGAAGATTAGGAAGAAGAATTTCAAGGAAAATTGAAAGATTTGAAGAGTGGAAGAAGCTTCATAGAGGTAAGTCTCTCTCTCTTTTCATCTAAAATAGTATCTACTCATAGGAATAATGTTAAATAAGTGAAAATAAAATGAAAAATCAAAGAAATATTGTTGTTTGGGAAAGAGGGAAATTTAGCCAGCCCTGGAGTATTAAGGTTTTGATGAGTTTTAATTTGATTAAACATAGATTCTAACTTGATTAATATATGTATATAATTGTTGAGTTAAGCTTACATGAATTGCATAAGTTGTAAGAGATGGAGAAGATAACCAATTAGGGTTTTGAACCAATTTGGAGAAATTGTGCTATGATGCTAAATTTATGTTGTTAAGGTCAAATATTGACCAATTGAAGTAGTGATTGAGATGAATTAATGAGATGGGAAGTGTGTTTGATGTGCTGGAAATTCTGGGCCTTAAGTCCAGTGCAATTATGTGACCATAAGACCTAAAGCCACATTTTTCATGCAGAGACTTTGCCCAGAAACTGAACCTAATATGACCTAAAAATTGCTTAAATCCAGGTAATTACATGCTAGACCTGGAAAAATGACCATATAAACAGTAAATATTCAAATGGCCATAACTCACTCTAGGCAGGTCAGAATGACTTGATTCTTGAACCATTGGAAAGGTTAGACATAGGAGCACATTTTTGGTGAAGATTATGAGCCCAAATTCTGACTCTAACCCAACCAATTTGCTAGAGAAAGTTAGGTCAAAAAATCTGACCAGAACCAAAACTGACATGAAATCCTGGACAATTGGCCACCCTACTAGTTTTGGCAAACATGCCATAAATTGGTCCACAAAACTGCAAATGTAGTGAAACTAAAGCCAAAATTTCTATAAGACCTAGAACTACAATTTTGGTATTTTGACCAAAACTCAAAACCCAGTAGAACTTGGACAATTTGGTAGGACAAATTAGCAATTCAAATCCTGAAAATGAGCTAAATAGCCATTTGACCTCAGAATAGTATTATACCATATCTTCCACTAAAAAACTTCAATTGAGATGAGCCAAGCTATTTTGGAAACCTAAGAAACAGGGATACAACTTTGATTTAGGAATCTTATCCAAATTTTGAGGATAAGAACCTCAAATGTGAAATGCAAAACACTAACCTGAACCTAAAATCCTGATGCACAAGGTTTATGAGTCTAGGTCAGTTAAATTGTCATAACTCACCATACATAACTTGAAAAATTATGATTTTGAACCTATGTGACAAGGACACATAGAGAAACAACTCATATGAAGAACATTAGGCCAAAATAAGATTGTAGCTAGATCAGTTGGCTAGGCAAATTGAGGTTCCAGAATCTGCCAGGTTCTGGAACAATATTGGTCACTGGACCAGTACTTGATTAATTGACTATAACTGGATACACAGCTCCAAATGGAGTGATTCAAATTGGAAAAGGAAACTAAGACATAGAGGGACAAATTTGGCGAAGAACAGCTCGCTAGATTATGACTAGAACTAGGTTGAAATTGAGTTCAAAAGTCAAGAGGTAAATCTGTCCAGAACTCAACCCTTAAGAAACCTCATAAGTAACTTAAGTATGTATTATGCAATTGTTGGGTTAGTTATTGAAAATTTTTTGGGTGAGTTATGAAACATTTTAATTATGTGTTTCAGTTGGAAATGAGCCTTCCGAAGAAGGAGAAAGATTGGATTAAGTCAAGACAAGTAAAGGAGGTTTGTGCACAACAAATTTTAACTCTTTGTTTTTCACTTGGAAATTTATTTGAATAAATGTGTGTGAATGAATTTTGACTATTATGGCCTTCAGAAATTTATTTGAGAAATAGTGTGTTGCCTACTCTATAAGTGAAAATTTTGAATGACATATGACTAGTGTTTGAAATGAAATTATTTGAATGAAATGATTTGAATTGGTTTTTAAACCACACTTGGCATGACAAATTTCATTGTGTTCCTCCTCAATCCATGGAGTTGAGTTTAATTTTGTTTCCTCCTTCTCTGGCTTGCCAGTTTGAGGTTGATTTCGGATGAGTACTCATATAGCTAGCTAGTCACCTCCCTCATTAATTTTAGTTAGTAAGGTTGTAGATTGCTTTGCCATGGTGTACAACACGATATTGATTGAAAATTTTGTGTCATGACCTAAGTTGTGTGAATTGTGGCAACACCAATGTTTGAATTTATTTGATAAAATATTTTTGAAAATATGAATGTTAGATGAATGTTGAAAACTCTTATTTATATTTTTGGTAAATTGTGTTTACTTCAAGTATTAAATTATGGTTGTGCACCACTGAGTATAATACTCAGCGATAGCTTGTTATGCTGTCGCAGGTAGGAGTAAGGAGAAGTCTGCATAGAAGACTGAGTGAGCAGTAAATTGAAGTATTTTGTGGTCTCATTTTCGGGTATATTAAGAATACCCATTATATTTTCCTTTTTGATGTAATTACAGTTACATATATGTATGTAATCATGAATATTAAGCAGTTGTATAAAAAGTCTCTTCTAATATTTGAGTTGTAAATATTGAAATTTTACTTTTGTATCTATGTGTTAATTTCTTTGAAATGAGAATGGAAAATGAATTGTGAAATGTTAAAAATGTTGAGTTGGAATTGGATATTATTGTAAATTGCTTTTTTCAGGTGAATTGAAGAACTGTTTTCTTATATTTATAGCCGTTATTCTGCCAAAATTTTTATAAAATTTTAAAAATGCGAAAAAAAAAATTTATGACATCTAACCAAATTTTAAAAGTACACCTTAACTACTATTTTATGGTCACTTAAAACTCTCAAATGTATTGGAATCATTTCAAAATCCCTTGTAGTATATTTAATAAATTATCGGTAGACAAAGTTTAGTAATTCATTAGGTATACTACGTGTCGACACCATATTTTGGCCGATCTCCAGAATCAATAAATTTCGAAACCGATCCTCAGCACTAAGTCTCCCTTTGCCGGCCAATTACATTTTCAATTTCTCTTTGCCAGATAACCATATTTCCGATCTCTTCTAAAAAAAGGAGTTGAATCAATACTAAGTCCCCATGTCATTTAAAGCCTCACCGACCTCTCAGACCAATTGTCAAATCTCCTGACTAGTTCCCGAGCTCTCTTGACAAACGAAATTGAACCAACACTAGATCTTTATGTCACCAGTTTTATTGCCGATCTTCCTCTTAAAAGTTTAGGAATAATCAAGTTAAAGTTCCAATCCGGTTTAATGATGATCCCGATCTTAAGTGTTCAAAGCCAAATTTCCAATTTTAATCAAGTTCCGTTTAGCGTTGGTTCCCTGCCGATCTCATGCTTATTGTGTTTTCCGATCTCTTACACTTAGATTAATAATCACTTTTAGTTGTTTTAATATGCTCAGACAATCAAGTGCTTAAGTAATTTAGAGATTTTTTCGATCACATCCATTCACTGAACAAAAAGGGAATTTCATTTCATATCAAAATTTGTACAAGTCATTCGGTTGGAGGATCACCCCCAGCCTGATCTACATTTTGCTCACTTCCTCTCTCTCCCTCAGCCTCCTCCTCGCTTTCCTCTTCGTCTTGGGGAGCCAGGTCGACCATCCAGGAGAAGTCCTCTTCGGGATAACGCTTCTTGAGCTTGGCCAAGAGATCCCTGTGAGCATTTACATAAGCACCGGCCTCCCTTGTTACCGCCTCTTCCTCTTTCGCTTTGAGCTCCTCAGTGAGGTGAGCAACTTCACCAGCCCGGAGCGCCTGAACTTCCTTAAGGACATGATCTCGCTCGGCCAGAACATGAGCTTGCTCAGCCAGCTTGTCCTCGTAGAACTTCATCCGCCCCTCAATTTCAAATATGTAGTTCTGAGCAGATGAGAGTTGGGATCGGAGGGAAGCCACTTCATGCCCCATCTTCTCGACCTCCTTACCCAGGCGGTGAGCCTTCTCCCGAACGATGTGCTGATTCACCAAACATTCCACGTTTAGGCTCATGGATCGGGTCAGGATGTCATCAAGATTGTCCGGAGACAGCCTATCCCGATCCTCCCGGAGGCAGATGGAGGACCCCAAGACCTTAGCAAAACCCGGGTTCTCTCGAACTGTGTGGTTCTTCTCCAACGAATGGATCAAGATTTGGGCACCACGGGAGAGGGTCCTTGGGGTAGGTTGGGAAGGAACCCCCTCTATACTTGAAGCGACTGGAGGAGGTGGAGGTGGCTCTTCTCGGCGAGGAGGAGATCGGATCACTTCTACCTCGGGGATCGACTGCCCCGAAGGTTGAGATGAGCCCCCTTGTATTTCCCCGGGCTCAAGGCTAGGTGTCTGCAGGGCTTCAGCTCTCTTCATCTCTCGTACCTTCCGGGAGATTTCTCTCTTCCACTTTCCGCTCTCCTTGGAAGCTTCGCCGCTGGCCATACCTGCACAAAAAAGAGGTCAGTGAGATCGCTAAGGTCCAAAGATCTGAGATATAGAAAATACCGATGCCGAGGTCAGAAAGCTGAAACCCCCGATTTTCGCCAGTGATCAACTCCATTGTCCAGTGATGCAGTTCGGCAGTCACCGCATCTAAACAAGAGAACTTCTCCCTGCCCGCCTGATCTTTCAGCTCCATCACCATCAGGCCTTCTTCCCTATTTAGGGTGAGGCGCTTCGGAAGTAAAGGGCCCTGGTGCAGCCAGCTACGAGGGAAGCCCTCAAAGACGTTCGGAATTTTGCTCTTAAGGATAAAGAAGCGGTTCTTCCAATTCTTCAGGGAGGAAGGCAGATCGGTGAAAAGCTCGCAATGCGGCTTCGCCTGGAAGAACCAATACTCGTCGTCCCTTCGACGAGTTAATCTATGTAGTTCGGCGAATACCTTAGCTGTAGGATGGAATCCCTTAGCTCGGCAGAGGCCTCTGAAGGCTACTAGGATCCGCCACGATTCGGGTGGACTTGGGCTATGCACACTTGGTGAAATTTTAAGACTTCCTTGAAGAAGTCGTCAAGAGGGAATCGCAGCCCGGCTTTTAGTTGCTCTTCGTATACTATAATCATGTCGTTCTCTTCGAAGAAGTGATCGGCTCGGAGATCGCCGTGACACCGGATGAGTTCGAATGAATCAGGATGAATGTTGTATTCTTGGCTAAACGATTGTAAGTCGGTTTCTTGAAGAATTGATGGTAGCTTTTCCATGGGAAGATTTTCCCTCCCTGAAGAAGGTACATGCCTTGATGGTGCTGCTTGCCCCCGAACTAGAACAGAGACCCTAGGAGGTTCAGGTCGCACGCTTGGTCCGACTACCTCCACTTCATCAGATGACCACGATATCTGAACGGAAGGGGGGCTTGCCGCTCTCTGACCCTCAGCACCGCTCATTTTCAAAGGAAACAGAGAATTTAAACTAAAAGAAAGATCAAAACCCTTACCGGAGTCTGATCGGTGTCGGAAGAACTTGAGAAAACGAGAGAATTTTGAAGTTGTTCGCGAGAGGCTGAAAATGACATAAGGGAGCAACTGGCTAACCCTTCCCCTATTTATACCCGTCCGAGCATTTAATGCTCACGATGTCCCAAGCAGCGCATCGGTTAACGAGATCCGCCAGTCTTTTCTGACACGTCTCACGAATATTCCGGAGATTCCATAAAGAGATCGGTTAACTATAGAGCGGTAGATTAAGGTGTTTTGAATTACGAATCGGATAAGGTCATTCAAATTAAGAGTCGGATCGGGTAAATACTTCAGAGATCGGAAAATAACCAATGAAATAATAATAAAAATGATAATTGACAAAATAAAATTTTATTCCCAGAAGGTCGGATTACATCATTTGGGCGATCTCTAGAGATCGGATTACATTAAAGGTCTGATTACATCATTTGGGCAATCTCTAGAGATCGGATTACATTAAAGGTCTGATTACATCATAAGGGCGATCTTAGAGATCGGTGGAACATCCTATCTAAAAGGCCTATGTCAAAGCCTAGTCTCGTGGCTGAGTCAAAAGATGTGTTTGACCAGGAGACCGGCTGTCGACATCGGATAGATGTACAGCTTAGATGGGGGGACTATGACTCTCATGAAAATGAGAGAGGTCGTCATCAAAGTTACCGCTCAAAACCGAGCCGCTGTCGAAACACCCAGTGTGGTGAAGAGCCAGATGAACGCCAAGGAGCAGTCACCGGTGTTAAGAGGAATATTAGCAGTCTTCTCACCCAAAACCAGTTCGCCATTTGTATCAGTCGAACGATTCGAGATCAATGAGATCGAGGTCCTCGATCCAGGTCGGTAAATTAGTTCGGTTCTCTCACGGTCATCAAATGAAGTTATCATAATTTCCCATTCACCAAGATCGTAAATTTTCAGGCAAGGAACAAAGAGGGCAACTGGAAAAAAATCAAAAGCGGTCATCATGTCCGGAGTTGTCGCCGGAGCAACTAAAACAGGAAAATGAGGAGAAAAGGGGAGAAAATCAAATGCAGAAGGTTCCCCTGTTGAAGGTATATATATAGGGGATGGTCCGAGCATTTATTACTAAGCAGAAAATGAAGCGGATGCCTCGGGAATTGAGGGAATAAATGCTTTGACTGGACCGGACCTGATAAAGGAAAAGACTGGAGTAGGAGAGGTCAGAAGAGGGGAGTCCAGCATGAGGGATCGGAAAAGAATCATGTCGGAAAGATCGAGAGATCGGAAAACAAAGAGAATAAGATGCTTGCCGCTGTCGTCATAATCAGAGCCGAGGTAGTTAAAGCGTTGCAGATGAAATCTCTACCGCACGCCCTAGAATCGCCCGCATTACTAACATGTTCCAGAAATATGTCATGACAGTACTGTACATCCTAATCTCCACCGTTGATCCGACTTGTAAGGACGAGCCAGGAGCCCTTGGATTAAAGAAGAAGATGACAAGACCAGCACCTTTCACTCCTAGCCCTCGGATCGCCCTTGACAAGAAAATTTTGGGCCGTCAGATTAGAAGAGAGAAAGGACAAATATTTTGGAAGAGATCTCAGCCGTCCGTTTTGATTCTCTTTAATTCCCGAGCCTCAGATCATGTCCTTTAAAATCCTGACCCTCCATCTCCCTCAAAACAAATCCTGACCCTTCATGGGGAGCACCCGATTCCTATAAATACCTGCATGAAAACTGTTCAAAGGGCGGACAAAAAAAGGGTGGGAATTATAGCGGAAGAACTCTGAAACTCAATTCAGTTTGTTATTCTGCTATCTTTTTTTTTAAGTTTGGAAAGATAGAAAAACTTCAGAAACCAGTTTTCTAAAGTATTTTCTTGAACGAGGTCTTGAACGAAACTCTTTATTTTCAGTTTGATCATTGCTCCGTGACATTCTCACCATCAGGTCAGTCTTTTTCACCTTCATTTCCGTCCCCATTTCCCAAGTTTTACCTCGACAGACCAGGTTACGGCTTCGGCTTGACTGCATCTTAACAAGATATTCATCATCTCAAGGCAAACCTCAGTCCTTAGGA
Organism: Hevea brasiliensis; assembly: GCF_030052815.1. Classification (NCBI taxonomy): domain Eukaryota; kingdom Viridiplantae; phylum Streptophyta; class Magnoliopsida; order Malpighiales; family Euphorbiaceae; genus Hevea; species Hevea brasiliensis. The sequence continues at coordinate 12,182,309 of NC_079493.1, read as the reverse complement.
TATCAGTCCGTAATTTTACCACGCTTTTGTGACTCAATAGTTAATCCCATAGTTCCGATTCCCTACAGGTGAGTGTGCTTTACCGCTGCTTTATTTAGTGCTCGTTTTTATTTTACGTACTTCTTTCGCTTCATGCTAGCAATGTTCGCTAGTTTCATATTGTGTTAAAAGGGCCCCGAAGAAGGCTTTTCTCAGATTTTCTTTTTGTTCATCAGTTCATTCCTTTTGACTCCCAAATGTGAATATTCTAGTCCCGAGTAGCGTATAAGTAGTTGGACAAAATGTAGGTAATCGTATCTTAAGAGTTTCTTTAAAATATCGAAAGGTCTGAATAATAAATCAGAAAATAGTAAAGTTGAATCACTAGAACAACACAGAAAACGATAAAAAACATCACAAGGCGGAGTAAAACCAAACCTTAGATAAGCAAATAGGGTAGATCGAACGTCGTTTGCCAAAAGGTGCTGGTAAGGTGACTACATAGGAGGTCAATAAAATTCAGCCTAGTATCCCTTGTCAAGTCGCGGGGTACCAATGAGCCAAAAGAAGCTTTATTCAGGTCCCCGGCATCTTTGAATACCAGAATCTTTAGTCTTAGACTCTTACGATACGTAAAATCTCAAGAGATCGGAAAAGTCCTTATCCGGCTCCCATTCAAGTAAAAGAGATCGGAGGAGAGTTCTTATTCGGTTCTCACCCAAATTTTAATAAATATTTAAAAGAGATCGGAGGAGAGTTCTTATCTGATTCTCAATCTAAATTTTAATAAATATTTAAAATAGATCGGATGAGAGTTCTTATCCGATTCTCAATCTAAATTTTAATAAATATTTAAAAGAGATCGGAGGAGAGTTCTTATCCGATTCTCACTCGGAAAATTTAAAAATATTTAAAAAGAGATCGGAGGAGAGTTCTTATCCGATTCTCAATCCAAAATTTAAAATATTTAAAAGAGATCGGAGGAGAGTTCTTATCCGATTCTCAATACAAAATAAAAAAATATTTAAAAGAGATCAGAGGAGAGTTCTTATCCGATTCTCAATCCAAAATATAAAAATATATATATTTAAAAGAGATCGGAGGAGAGTTCTTATCCGATCTCTAATCTAAATTTTCACTTAAAAGGAGATCAGAGGAGAGTTCTTATCCGATTCTCAAATCAAATTTTAACAAATACGTAAAATGATCTTCCCTAAAATAAAACTAATACGCAACAGCAACTCACTAAGGTTATCTCATTTACTTATGTACCTAGGTAATCCGAATTAGTGGAAAATCAAATATTCCTTTTTGTCAAAAGGATTAACATTTCCATTCGAACCCTCCTAACTATCAATTCTGATTTATAAAGAACGTGAAGTTAAATCTGCTTACCCTCATTGAGGGACGAGGTGGGGTGCCTAACACCTTCCCCACCCGTTTACAGACCCCGAACCTAGAATCTCTGTTTTTTAAGTGGTTTCATTTTAATTTGTTTTCGCAAATGGTTTTCTTTAATTTCCCTCAAAATTAAAGTGGCAACTCCTCATTCTTTCCCACTTCGGTGAGGGTTCGTTCGGGCGATCGCAAATTCCCTTACGACAGCTTGGCGACTCCACTGGGGAGAAGAGACTTAAAACCGGTCCAGAGGTCCAAAAGTAGATTTTATTTTTGCGATCAAATCATAGTTAGGTGGGCTCACTCCGCAAAATTTTATACGTTAATTATTGTTATTCCTGCTAACTGTTTTGCTTGTCTTGCTTGTTTTACTTCCTACAGCGCTCTTCGTTTAAAAGAAAAAAAATGAAAATTTCCCCCTGTACTGGGAAGAGGTAAAGGTGTCCCTTCACACACTGAACACTCACACGAAGTCCTCACACACTCCAGCCCTATACCCGGGCTTTCTTACCCTTTTAAGAAGTAGGAGGGAGTCATGTAGCGGTACTCGTGGGTTTTACCCCGTTAGTATCCGTGAAGGCTTCTGCTCAAATTGAAACTCGTTCTATTTACTGTGATACCCGTGGAATTTTCCCGATAGTATCATGGGGGATAGAATGGGGCTCTACTGTTTACAGTAGGGGCAATTTGGGAACCTGTGGCTTTTAGAAAATTAGACCTTAAGCTAAACTATCACGATAGCTGGAAGCCGTAGCAAGCTACCCTATAAGATAGAACTATCCGATTAGGTAGCACCCAGCCGGTACTAGGACTCTCCTTATTTTAGGACAAAAGGGGCATACTTACTCTTACCCTATTCTGCTTATTTTATTTTGTTCTTATTTTAAGGGTAATCTTGAATCATACTGTCAGAAAAACCTACACATTTTCCTACTTCGACAAATGTGTAGGTGTTGCTCTGCCCACAGTATAATTCAAGATTACCTGAATTTATCCTGCTAACAAGTTTCTCCCGCAGGCATCACCAAATTAAGGTCTGTAAAAGGATAAACATCATTTTTAACATGGCATCCTCGAGTCAGTCGGCAGAAGAAGTTCTTAAGTCAGAACAGAATGCTAAACCATGGCCCAAAAATAGTTCAGTGCCCCCACACAGTGATACTAGCTCATTACCTCCATTGGACCTAAGCAAGATTGAAGTCAGAATGAACAGTCTCGAGGGTTTGGCTAATGGTTGGAAGTCATTTCCCGATCAGGTCAAAGCACAATTTGAAAAGAGATATGGGAAGATTGCAACCTTGATGCGAGTTAAAGTTCAAGTCCCAGCAGTAAAGGCCATGTTGCCAGTATGGAATCCTAGGTATGGGGTGTTCTCTTTCAACGACATTGATACTGCTCCCACTATGGAAGAATATCAAGCATTGCTAGAAATTCCCTATGTGGCACAAAATCGGATTTACCTACACCTCGAGCATAGGCAGACCTAGAAACGGTTCGCACATATGCTGGGGATTCCACCAGAAGAAGCAAAGGCGAGGGAAACTGTCAAAGGGAACACGCATGGATGGTATTGGACTTATCTCAAGAAGGGGTTAGATCAATGCATCCAAGATGAACAGTGGGATCGAGCTTCATTGATGCTCACTTTAGCAATTTACGGCCTGATTTTGTTTCCTGGACCTTTCGGAATCATAACCTGCGACGTTGTGAAAATGTTCTGGGCAGTAGAGAAACAGAAGGTTAATCCAGTACCGGCAATTCTTGCCGAAACTTTCTTAACCCTTACTTACTGTAGACAACAAGGCAAGGGGTCAATTAAGTGTTGTTCTCAATTGTTGCATCTCTGGATTATCAGCCATATGTGTCTTGTGGAGACAAAGGAATTAACTTTGTACCTTGACCAGCCTCTCATCGAGAAAATGACCCGATTAGTAATCAGCCCGAAGGATGAGCCGCATTGGCAAAAGCAGATTTTGAGCTTCAATAGCCATGACTACTGTTGGAGGAAATTGTGGACGTCAAGTCAATCCATTTTGATCAGCACGGGGGGTAATCAATCGGTATCCCTAATCGGAGTGACTGGATACACAAGCTACACTCCGACATTAGTAATGAGACAGTTTGGCTCAACACAGATCAGAATCAACATTGAAGAATATCACCAAGGTCATTTCTACCATGAGCTCAAGGAAGAGGAAGGGTTGAAAATAGCTCGCAAATTTTGGGAAAACATCACTCTAACGGAAAGGTCGCCTAAAGGCCCGAGTGCCACGGGCGATTATCTTAAATGGAGGGCTGACAGGGATCAAGAACACTTGACTGCAGATTCAACAAAATTCGAAGACAGCAACCCTCGCCGAAACGTCCTATCAGAAGAAGCTAATGATCATCTGACCGGTTCCCTACAAAAGGCAAACACCGAGAACTCGCAACTGCAAGAACAAATAAAGCAGTTAAAAGACCAACAGCAGAGCCTTAAAAGAAAAGTGAGAAGGCTCAGGGAAGAGGCAAAGGCCAAAAAGATGGGCTTCGAAGAGCAAGAGGCATGGTGGAAAAAGGAAAAAAGCTCTCTCCAAGCTGTAATAAAAGAAGTAGAAGTACAGAATGGTAAGCTTCAGGAAAAAATGAAATACCAAGAGATACTCGTAGAAGAGTATAAACAAGAAAACAAAAAGAAGAAGCTCGAATTGAAGGAATAGGCACTACTCATCAATGATATTCTGAAAGAATGTGCTAAGGAAAGGAAGGAAAAAGAAAGACAAGCTGCTCTCTATCAGGAGTTGAAAGAGAATGTTGACCAGCTGGAGAGAACGATAGCACAGGGAAAACAAGAACTCCTACCCGAATCCGAGTATGCTCTGAAAGCGTTTAACCCTGCCGGACAAGAAGAAAGGTTATATGAGTACCTCAGAAAATGTCATCTCATTATAAAGAACCTCCCTGAGCCTAGGCCAATGTAAAGAATGCTGTGTACAAATTATTCAGTTAATAGAATGATTTTTGGGCCATTGTTTAGTAAAGTTGTGAATGAATAGTATAACTCCCATAGGAACCCCCTCGCTAGGGTTATGCGAAAAATTGGATGTGCCATATGGACAGGTATCATAGATGCGCATTCAATCCAGTCATTCATAGTCAGACTATCGAACGATGCCATGACAAAATTGATGCGATTATCCTTCTGCAAGATTTCATTTTAGCACCCCAAATGCCACCGTATCCTTCGTCCGAACCAGGACCTTTAGTTTTTTTTACGAAATTCAAAATTCATTAAAAGCTTTTTTATTTATTTCCCTACAGAAAATCAACATTGCTTCAAACAAAGCAAATCTGACCAGGCACACGGTTCAACCCAAACGAGTGTACTTAACAAGATCCCGAACAAAAAAGATAATGGAAGACCAGGAACAAGTACAGAATCTACAAGGGCAAGTGTCCGAGCTAAAAGACCAGGTCTCAGAACTCATGAGACTAATGAGGGAGATGTTCCAAAATAAGCTCGCTTCAGAACCTAACTTACCACTACCTCCCCCACCACCCACAACAATGGATCCTCATCAGGCTTCAACCTCCTTCACCTTTCAGTCACCTATCTCGGATCCGACAATCACTGTCAATCCGGCTACCATAAATAATGACCTACCTTTCTCTCATTACCTAGTCGTCTCAAATGCCGACCCATACCCTTCAATACTGATTCCTCCAGTTCACTCTGCCCCTCATCTCCCAACTAGGGAAGCATTTCATGCAGTAGGAGGAGAAAATAGGACCAGGGAAAATGAGAAGCTGTCTGCTCTAGAGGGGAGATTGAGAGCAATAGAAGGGCTGAACATGTATGGTTCAGTCGATGTGGCGTCACTTAGATTGGTGCCGGATGTGGTAGTGCCACCCAAATTCAAAGTCCCGGATTTTGATAAGTATACTGGGAACTCAGATCCCCGCATTCACCTAGCAACCTACATTGCCAAAATATCTGCCTTGACAGAAGATGACAGACTTCTCGTCCACTTCTTTCACGAAAGCCTCTCCAGAGCAGCCCTGAGATGGTGCATACAGTTGGACAGGAGCAAACTGCGCTCCTGGAAAGATTTAGCTGATGCCTTCTTGAAGCAATATAAATTTAACTGTAATGTGGCCCCCACAAGGAGGGACCTCTAAAACCTGGTGCAGAGGGACAGGGAAAGCTTCAAGGAATATGCCCAAAGATGGAGGGAGAAGGCTGCAGAAGTATATCCTCCAGTGACCGACAATGAACTATGCTCCCTGTTCATCGAGACATTGAAGGCTCCTTACTTCAATTTGATGATTGGAAACACTTCCAACAGCTTCTCTGATATTATCCAAGCTGGCGAGAGGATAGAAGCTAATCTAAGGATGGGACGATTACAGGAATTGACTGAGAATCCTGCAAAGAAAGCTGCCAATTTTGGTAAAAAGAAGGAGGGTGATGTGCATTCCATCACCCGGCAGAACAATTATTCCCCACTGCCCCAAAATAACTACCGGCCATATCCTCCCTCTCATGGCCAAACCATTGCAAACGTTCCACCTCCTTTCCCAAATTATCCACACCCACACCCACAGTATCCTCCACCTACAAATTACCAACCTAGACCGCCTCCTCCGCCTACCCAACCCAGGCCACCTCAAAATAACCCGAGACCACCAAGAAATCCTAATCCACCCCTTCCCCTCCCACTCAGCGAAATATATCGATACCTCGTCGGTATAAACCAGATAGTACCAGTTCCCCTAGACCCAATTCAGCCACCATACCCTAGGTGGTATGATGCCACTGCCCGTTGTGAATATCATGGAGGGGCATAAGGACATTCAACTGACAACTGCGGGGCACTCAGAGGGAGAGTGCACGCTTTAATCAGGAACGGGTGGTTGAAGATTGGGGGAAACGGTTCCCTCCCCAATGTTACCTCAAACCCGTTGCCCAATCATAATGCGGGCAATGGTGCAAATATGATAGAGTCGGACGAGGAGAGGTCGGCACCAGAGGTAGACAAGCTGATTCCTCACTTTGAGGAAATTTTTAGAATGGCAGTAAGGGAAGGCTACCTCCACCCTCAAGCACCAAAACCTGAAGATGAGGCAGGTTGCTCCTATCATGGAGAGGTAGCTAACCACCAGCTGCAAAATTGTGAAGAGTTTAAGCAAAAGGTTCAGAACTTACTGTCCCTCAAAGTTCTGAGATGCCAGACAAGGTCAAAGATGGAAGGGGGAGTGAATACAGCTAGATTCAGCCAAAATGCTTCCACCTCTAAACCTAGAATCACCTTCTCACCTCCAGTAGCCTCACCACCAGTGACGATTATCCGAATCCCGCCTCAGCTCCCTATCACCAATACCCATGCCATACCTTGGAATTATAACTTCCAAGTTTTCACCCAAGGAGCGTCAAGCAGTACGTCGGCTCCTAATCTTGCTTCACCTCCAGCACCTCCAAAATCGTGTTTCACTCCCCATGAGCATTTCAGAATGACTTATGCCGGACCAACCAGCAGTACTACTCCCCAAGCTAATCCTCAGCCCGTCACTGCCACAAAATCTTCCCCGCTTGAATCAGAGGTGGAGTTTATAACCAGAAGTGGGAGATGTTACGGGTCTGATGAAAAAGAAAAGAAGAGAGGGAAAGTAAAAATGGGAGAGTTACAGAAGAGTGCAGAAGAGGAGGTTGAGAAAATGGAGGAAGTAGAACCCGCCGGGCTTAAAGAAGAAGAGGAGCTGCTGCTTCAAATAATGAAGCAGAGTGAATATGATGTGGTTGAGCAGTTAAGGAAGACACCCGCCAGAATTTCACTATTATCACTTATTTTGAGCTCTGAGGTGCACCGTCAAGCCTTGCAGAAAATCCTGGATCAGGCCTTTGTAAACCCTGACATCACACCGGGGCAGTTCGAGAAGATAGTGGGACAAATCCAGGCATCCAGTTTTGTCACTTTTTCTGAAGAAGAGATTGACCCTGCAGGCTTAACGCACACTAAAGCTCTGCATGTGACAGTAAAATGTAAAGGTTGTATAGTGGCCAAGGTCCTTATTGATAATGGGTCAGCCCTCAATGTACTACCTAGTGCCACCTTAGCTAGGCTGCCAGTTGACCAATCGAATATACGTCAGAGTGCTATGGTGGTAAGGGCCTTTGACGGTACACGAAGAGAAGTGCTAGGAGATATTGACTTGCCGCTCCAGATTGGCGCATGCACCTTCAACGTCACATTTCAAGTGATGAACATTGAACCGACCTACACTATGTTGCTGGGGAGGCCGTGGATCCATTCAGCGAATGCCGTTCCTTCAACTTTGCATCAGAAGATAAAGTACATCATGGACGGCAAAATCATCACAGTGAAAGGGGAAGAAGCCATATTGGTCACCAAGCCACAATCACTCCCTTATGTGGAAGCGGCGGAAGAGTCGTTGGAAAGCTCCTTCCAAGCCCTCGAATTACAAGAAACTATCTCAAAAAATGAAGGGGCTATGGCTATGGTAGCCAAAGTGATGTCAAGGAGTGGGTATGAAGAGGGCAAAGGCCTAGGCGCCACATTGCAAGGGATTGTCGAACCTATACCAGCTATCCAGAAGGTAGGCCGTAGTGGTTTGAGTTATGAGGAAGATGCCCTCATGGATGGGCGATTTTGGATGAGAAACAGACTTCGGTATCAGAGGTTTGATCAGAAAATCGAGAGAATAAAGGTAGTCCCGAGAATCACAGAAGTCTTCACTAAACCGGTCATTGAAAATCCGGCAGAGGTGGAAGAATCACCCGAAGAACCATCCATCGATGTCATCCACTTGGATTCCTTGTATGAGGCTCTAGTCTCCCCAATGGCTGAAGGGCAAGAACTGGACAACTGGACAGCAGAGGACATCCTTGTACTTAATTTCGAGTAAAGTACCTTTGGTTATCTACACTTGATCATTTTGTCCATGGTGGCAAGTGTAACATTATAAATGGACCCTTTTCTTATGTCATAAATCTTAATGAATTAATAGCGCATTTTATATCCAATTCTCTTTGAATTCCATCCTTATAATATATTTTATTTTCGTTCATTCAGGACCATTCATCAATTAATACCTAATAATTCAATAGACTCAGAAATTCCTCTGGTTAATTTTGAAATCCCCATAACTGCCATTACTTCAAGTGATTCTGAGGTGGAGCTCACAGAAGAAAGGGATGAAAGGGATGAACCTTCCCTAGTGCCCTGTGGAGACGAAACGCGCACCATAAACTTAGGCACGGAAGAAGTGAAAAGGGAACTTATGATTGTGGAGAGTGAAGAATTGGGAGATATGATCAGTTTGTTTAAAGAATTCCTGGATATATTTTCATGGAGCTATGACGATATGATTGGTTTGGACCCCCAGATAGTGACGCACAAAATTCCTCTAATTCCGGGGACAATCCCGGTAAAGCAAAAATTAAGAAGAATGAATCCTGACACACTGCTCAAAGTTAGGGATGAGGTCAAGAAAGCGATATGATCTTTGGGTTCTGGAAGTAGTCAAATATCCCCAATGGATAGCTAACGTTGTCCCGTGTGAAAAAGGACGGAGAGTCGAGTGTGCATCGATTCTGAGGATCTTAATAAAGCAAGCTTAAAAGATGATTTCCCTCTCCCTCACATTGATGTGTTAGTAGACAATGCAGCGGGATTGGGCAGGTGTTCGTGTATCGATGGGGCATCAGGGTACAATCAAATCCCAATGGATGAGAGAGACAAGGAGAAAACTGCTTTTATCACTCAATGGGGGGGGGGGTATTTTGCTATCAGGTCATGCCTTTCGGGTTAAAGAATGCTGGAGCCACCTACCAACGCGCCATGGTCACATTATTCCACGATATGATGCATAAAGAAGTGGAGGTGTACGTGGATGATATGATCATCAAATCCCGAGGAGAGGAGAGCCATATGCAGGTGATGAGGAAAGTATTCGAGAGACTCAGGAAATATCAGCTGAAACTGAACACTGCCAAATGCATATTCGGAGCTAGATCTGGGAAATTGTTGGGATTCATAGTGAGCGAGAAAGGAATAGAAGTTGATTCAGACAAAGTCCGAGCCATTCAAGAGATGCCATCCCCAAAAATAGAAAGGGAGGTGCGCAGTTTCTTGGGGAAGTTGAACTACATATCAAGATTTATTTCCAATCTCACCGCTAAAGCTGAGCCTATTTTTAGACTACTCCGAAAGAACAATACCACTCAATGGGATTCAGTTTGTCAAGAGGCTTTTGAGAAAATCAAGCAGTATCTGTCCAACCCACCAGTATTGGTTTCGCCGGTGGCAGGAAGGCCTCTAATCCTATATATGGCAGTTCAACAAAGCTCAATGGGATGTGTTTTGGGGCAACATGATGATACTGGCCGGAAAGAAAGGGCTATTTATTACCTGAGCAAGAAGTTCAATGATTGTGAGTCAAGGTACTCTTTCCTAGAAAAAACTTGCTGCGCATTAGCCTGGACAGCAAATCGTCTCAAGCACTACATGTTGAATCACAAGACATGGCTCATCTCCAGGATGGATCCTATTAAGTACGTATTCGAAAGCCCATTCGTGCCAGGAAGGATAGCCAAATGGCAAGTCATTCTCTCCCAATATGACATTGTCTATATGACCCGGAAAGCGATGAAAGGTAGCGTGATCACCGATCTCCTAGTAGAAAATCCTATTCAGGATTATGAAGCTCTGGATTTTGAGTTCCCTGATGAGCATATTAATGAAGTAGACTGCAGAGAAGAAGAGCCAGCTGATGTTTGGGAAATGTATTTCGACGGAGCTGTCAATTTGTCTGGTAATGGAATCGGAGCTGTATTGGTATCCCCGGATGGGAAACACTTTCCGATAGCTATCAAATTGAGATTTGACTGCACTAACAATGTCACAGAATATGAAGCTTGTGTAATGGGTCTACAAGCTGCTATCGAAATGAAGGTCAGGAAGATGGAGGTATATGGAGACTCAGCCCTGATCATTTATCAAGTCAAAGGAGAATGGCAAACCAAGGATCCTAAGCTAATCCCATATCAGAAGTACTTACTGGAGCTGATTAAAAAGTTCGAAGAAATCTCTTTCACTCACCTTAGTCGAGATAAGAATCAATTTGCAGACGCCTTGGCCACCTTGGCAGTTATGGCTCAAATGGAAGAAGGGCAGACGACTCAGGTATTAAAGATTAAAGCAAGGAGTGAGTAGGCTTACTGCTTCATGATCGAAGAAGAACCTGATGGTAAACCTTGGTACCATGACATCTTGCTTTACAGCAGAACCAGAGAATTCCCTTCAGGGGCAAGCAAAAATAAAAAGAGGATGATTCGGAGATTAGCATTGGGATACTTCCCCAGTGGAGAAACCCTATACAAAAGGAGCTCCAATGGTGAATTGTTGAGATGTGTGGATGCAAAAGAGGCGAAGAGAATCCTTTTCGAAACTCATGAGGGAAACTGTGCAACTCACGCCAATGGGCACATGATGGCTAAGCAAATAATGAGACGGGGATATTTTTGGACCACCATGGAAAAGGACTGCGTCGAGTATTTCCGAAAGTGCCATAAGTGTCAAATCTACGCGGATCCGATAAATGTTCCGCCTCACCAATTGTTCAACCTCGTCTCACCATGGCCTTTCGCAATGTAAGGCATCGATGTGATTGGTCCCATCAACCCTAAGGCATCAAATGGGCATAGATTTATCCTGGTGGCTATCGATTACTTTTCTAAATGGGTCGAAGCAACATCATATGCTCACATTACACATAACACATTTCTCAAATTCCTCAGAAATAATATCATTTGCCGGCACGGCCTCCCCAATGAAATCGTCACTGACAATGCCAAGAATCTGAATGGTCCGAAGATTCAGAAATTATGTGATCAATACAAGATCTGACATCTCAATTCCTCCCCATACCGTCCCCAGATGAACGGAGCGGTGGAAGCTGCAAACAAAAATCTCAAAAGAATAATCCGAAAAATGACGATCACTTATAGGGATTGGCATGATATGCTCCCCTACACCCTTCACGCATACCGGACTTCTGTAAGGACCTCAACTGGTGCAACTCCTTACTCGCTGGTTTATGGAATGGAGGCTGTATTACCCATTGAAGTTGAAATTCCTTCCCTAAGGATTCTGAAGGAATCAGGGATTGGTGAGTCGGAATGGATCCAGTCAAGGTTGGACCAGTTAAACCTGCTAGATGAGAAGAGGCTAGCAGCAGCATGTCATGGGCAGTTATACCAGAGGAGAATGGCCAGGGCATTTAACAAAGGTGTTCGCCCACATGAATTTCAACCGGGGGACCTAGTCCTGAAGAAAGTGCTTCCGAATCAAAACGATCCCCGAGGTAAATGGTCACCAACCTACGAAGGACCCTATGTGGTTAAAAAGGCATTTTCTGGTGGGGCCTTGATCTTGACCCACATGGACGGTGAAGAATTTCCAAGACCTATGAATGCTGACGCTGTCAAGAGATACTATGCCTAAAAAAAAAAAAAGAGTAGGAGTGAAAACCCGAAAAGGCGCTCTTAGCAAAATGTGTGAAAGAAGGCGAAAACCCTGGAAGGGCGCTTTCTGTAAAATGAGTAAAGGATGAAAACCCGAAAGGGCGTCCTAAAAGAGTGAGCTAAAAAAAAAAAATCTAGGGGTGAAAACCCGAAAGGGCATCCCTAGAACAAAAGGGAGAAATAAGGAACGGGGCATGAAACCGAAGATGGAAATAAACCGTCATGGCCAGGAGGCTTCAGAATACTGGAAATAATGGCAGTTAAGAGACTTCAAAGCTAACTACAAGGAATATGTGAGATCTATTCCTGTACCCTTGTTCTTTGAAACTGTACCTTTATTTTTTAAAATCATAATAAAGTCATACTTTATTTGTGTTTATCTCTTTGCTTATATCTTCCCCTATACTCACCCTTTAATATTGCCCTTCTTCTATCTCTTTATCTAATGCGCTATTAATCAGTTAAAATTTTGTCATAAGATTAGGATTTGAAAATCGATAACCTCACGTACTTTGCTATGAGATTTGCAGGGAATGGCCCAAAAAAAAAAAAAAAAAACAAACTAGAGGTGAAAACCTGGAAGGGCGCTTCTAGTCAAGTAGGCGAAAGGAAAGTGAAAACCCGCAAGGGCGCTTTTCGTAAAGTATGAAGAAAGTCAAGAACAGAAAAGGGGCATCCGAAGAAAGGAAGTCGTAGGTCAAATCTTGCAACTCGTCCTCCATTAATCATTGGCCTTCGGGATCTTGTTAAGTACACTTCATCAGGGAGGAACTTCTCGTGTCGAAATTAGACTTGCTTTGTAAGTTGATTTTAATTTTCCTGCATTTAAATTTCCTGTCAATCAACTTCTGGTTCCTTGATCTAAGTTGATTTTAATTTTCAGCATTTTAAATTTCCTGTTAATCAACCTCTGGTTCCTTGATCTAATTTGATTTTAATTTTCCTGCATTTAAATTTCCTGTTAATCAACCTCTGGTTCCTTGATCTAAGTTGATTTTAATTTTTAGCATTTTAAATTTCCTGTTAATCAACCTCTGGTTCCTTGATCTAAGTTGATTTTAATTTTCCTGCATTTAAATTTCCTATTAATCAACCTCTGGTTCCTTGATCTAAGTTGATTTTAATTTTCCTGCATTTAAATTTCCTGTTAATCAACCTCTGGTTCCTTGATCTAAGTTGATTTTAATTTTCAGCATTTTAAATTTCCTGTTAATCAACCTCTGATTCCTTGATCTAAGTTGATTTTAATTTTCCTGCATTTAAATTTCCTGTTAATCAACCTCTGGTTCCTTGATCTAAGTTGATTTTAATTTTCCTGCATTTAAATTTCCTGTTAATCAACCTCTGGTTCCTTGATCTAAGTTGATTTTAATTTTCCTGCATTTAAATTTCCTGTTAATCAACCTCTGATTCCTTGATCTAAGTTGATTTTAATTTTCCTGCATTTAAATTTCCTGTTAATCAACCTCTGGTTCCTTGATCTAAGTTGATTTTAATTTTCCTGCATTTAAATTTCCTGTCAATCAACCTCTGGTTCCATGATCTAAGTTGATTTTAATTTTCAGCATTTTAAATTTCCTGTCAATTAACCTCTGGTTTCTTGATCTAAGTTGATTTTAATTTTCAGCATTTTAACTCCTGTTACCAATTTCTAGGTCACTAACTTAAGTAGATTTTAGTTTCCTAACCTTGAACACCTAATCGCCCAAAATATGGGTCTGAATCTTTACATAATTCCTACACGGGAAATTTCTTCCCCTTTAATAGAAATTATGTAAAGAGGGGCAGCTGTCGACACCATATTTTGGCCGATCTCTAGAATCAATAAATTTCGAAACCGATCCTCAGCACTAAGTCTCCCTTTGCCGGCCCAATTACATTTTCAATTTCTCTTTGCCAGATAACCATATTTCCGATCTCTTCTAAAAAAAGGAGTCGAATCAATACTAAGTCCCCATGTCATTTAAAGCCTCACCGACCTCTCAGACCAATTGTCAAATCTCCTGACTAGTTCCCGAGCTCTCTTGACAAACGAAATTGAACCAACACCAGATCTTTATGTCACCAGTTTTATTGTCGATCTTCCTCTTAAAAGTTTAGGAATAATCAAGTTAAAGTTCCAATCCGGTTTAATGATGATCCCGATCTTAAGTGTTCAAAGCCAAATTTCCAATTTTAATCAAGTTCCGTTTAGCGTTGGTTCCCTGCCGATCTCATGCTTATTGTGTTTTCCGATCTCTTACACTTAGATTAATAATCACTTTTAGTTGTTTTAATATGCTCAGACAATCAAGTGCTTAAGTAATTTAGAGATTTTTCTGATCACATCCATTCACAGAACAAAAAGGGAATTTCATTTCATATCAAAATTTGTACAAGTCATTCGGCTGAAGGATCACCCCCAGCCTGATCTACATTTTGCTCACTTCCTCTCTCTCCCTCAGCCTCCTCCTCGCTTTCCTCTTCGTCTTGGGGAGCTAGGTCGACCATCCAGGAGAAGTCCTCCTCGGGATAACGCTTCTTGAGCTCGGCCAAGAGATCCCTGTGAGCATTTACATAAGCGCCGGCCTCCTTTATTACCGCCTCTTCCTCTTTCGCTTTGAGCTCCTCAGTGAGGTGAGCAACTTCACCAGCCCGGAGCACCTGAACTTCCTTAAGGACATGATCTCTCTCGGCCAGAACATGAGCTTGCTCAGCCAACTTGTCCTCGTAGAACTTCATCGTGAATAGTTCATCGGAACTCGGTGAACACATTACAAGGGATTAAGAACAAATTAAAATCATTCCAAAATCATTTTGTTGAAAATACAACATAGTATAAAACAGTTTGATCCCAAAACTTCTAGTTACAAAAAAGTCACTCGAAACGACTATAACTTTGAAATTTGCTGTCAATCATTTTAACCTATGTTTATAGTACTTGTATTCTAGGGTTTGGTTTAAATCAGAAGTAAAACACATTTATTGAAAAAAAATGGGGTAATTCCAAAACTGTAAAATATCCTGTAGAAAGCCACCAGATTTAAATCTCAAAATTGCTATATTTCGGCTAAATAGTTCAAACTGACAAATAAGTTTCAAAATCAACACCTGTTGAAATTCTGCAATAAGCCCATAATCACATTCCCACGGTATTAGAATTACATACTAATGTTTTTAATCAATTCGTAGGTAAATCATATCATAAAGAGTTTAATTATACATAAGTAGCAAAAAAAAATACAGGTGATTCTGCTCAGATATCAACTTAGTGTCCTGTTGCACCTAGTTAACGTCATATTAAAACAAAACCAAGGAATCCATACTACATACTTCAAGATGACTCCTTGTTCCTGTGTTAACGGGTGTGGCTTTACTCCTCTAAAGCCTTCTCTTTTTCTTTATTTGCGTTAGTCAAAAAATAACTAATGCTGAGTACAATAGTATGCAGTGGTGCATAACAATATTAAACCACAAACCAGATTAAATCATCATAGAACAAATCATGTAAACAATATTTAACATGTTATGGAAATAGGAATTCAATTATGCTTACCATATGAACATAAAAGATTAGGTGGTAAATAGAAAACAATTCTTGTAAAACATTTAACCACAGGTATTATCTTTAAATCACATTTGCACATTTGCAACCCATTTTTTTTTTTATCTCACCAGCCTAATGCAAGACTATCCGCAAGGGCCATCTCCTTAACACAGCTCAACCTCGTATATGACGGAGACCATATCATATCACTATACACATACCATCCATAATACCATATCAATATGTGTATCTATAAGGGCTATCTCCTTAACTTATCTCACCTCCTACTAGAGAGAGAGCATATCATATCAATGTGCACATACCATTGTATCCATATCATATCCATTCAAACACCAATGTGTCACCTCAACAAATGAGGAACGGGTAATAACCATGTCAGGCACTAGCTGTGAGATATAGAAATAGCATCATAAAACTCATTTCCTTTTTATGAGCATGAAGCCACGATATAGAACCATTTCTAGTAAATCTCAACAATCAATATTTTTCATGCAAATCACAATTTAAAACACAATATCCAAATAAAATTCATCACAACAATAATAATATTCAAATAATTGCTGTGATAAAGTTTTAACTTAATAAATATAAAACATGTAGTAATAAACCATTTTCGTCAATAAGAAAGTGTAAAACATTTGTTAGTTTAATATTCGTTGTGCATAAACCTCTTTCCTCCAAATTTGGGCCAGATGCAACTCCTAGGCAAGTACGTTTTCTTTCCTCCTTATGAACTTCTGTAATATAGAAAAATATAGACATTTCAGAATAAACTTCCTAGCTATTCTTTTTATTTCGTCTATATTAATTGATAACCTCATCCGCCCGAGCTAATTTTGCCTTTTCTTAAGAAATTGTCTAACTGAAACCTTAGCCAATTCTTTCACCAATTTACCATATTATTTCCATAATCTTAAGTTCATTTAGGTATTTCATCAAATACTTGGTGTGCAAGATTCACATGCCAAAATGAATTAGTTTCCTTTGTTTTTCGGGCCCTCGGAAAATACCTTAGTATTCTCTGTCAAAAGTACTTTAATCTTGTCATTTCCAATCATTCAACCAACAACCACACAATATTTAATAATTCCATCAAAGTGGATGCCTAAAATGAGCATTTTCTTCATTTTCTTACACTTTTCCAACACTTTCTCATATGAAAATATCAATTTAACATTCAACAAATGTTCTAATGTCATATTTCATGCTTAGGATGCCTAACTAACTTATTTAACTAGTTTATTGGGATCAAAACCCATTCTCCCCTAATTTTCCCCATTTGGGCGAACCACCTTCCATGGAACCCTAAGTGTTTTTTGTTGATTCATGCAAATTTAATGTTAGTTTTGTGATTAGAATGTTAAAAACATGCTAAAAATCAAATTAAACCTAATGAAATCATATTACTCCCATGAATTCCCAAATTTTCATCAACTTTCATAGTTCACCCCACATGAACCCTAACTTTTGTTTCTTCCAAATCATGAAATTAACTAAAATAAAGTGAAATTAACTTGTATAGAAGCGATTAGGAAGCAAAATACCTTGATTTAGAGTGAAGAATTCAAGGTTGGGTTGCTTGATTTCACCTCCCCCTTCCTCCTCCTTTGTTTCGACCACTTTACTCTCTGTCACTTTTTATTTTCGTTTTCTGCACTTAAGGTGATTTAAGGGTGTTTTATGGCTGCCATAATCATGTGCAAGTCATATGAGTAATTATAATTTTTAATTATTACCCAATTCTTTCTTAATTATACCAAATGTGTCCTTTTTCCTATCCTAATTTAACTTAATTGTTTCTTTTCATTACTTTAACTTATTAATTCATAATTATATCTTAATTAAGTCCTAAATAAGAGTCTCACAAAGTCCTAAATTGATTGGAATAGCAACAGAATCAAATAACCAATTTTTGGCCGTTTCCCAGTAAAGTTACTCATCGCCAGGACTTAAGCACATTTAACAATTTCTAATTCATTTCCTTTAATTTCTTTCAACCTTAATCAACCTTAATTAACATTTATATGATCAATTTATGACTTCTCACTTTAATTTAAAGGTGGTTCCAATCATGCCAGCTATCCGACAGACATTAGTCGCTGGAACAGTGGAATGTATGGAACTATCTGAAGTGAGGGCATAACAGTTTCTTCTCCACCTTCTGAATAACTAGATGCAAGTTGAGGAGAGCTTCGTGTTAGAGCCTAAAGGTAGCCCAAGATATTGGAAGGGTATACTTCCCTTTTTGCATAATGCCAAATTTGCTAATTCTTCAACTTTATATGTTGGAACCTTTACCCAAATCAATGTATTTTTGTGAAAGTTAATTTTTAAACCTAAGAGAAGAGAGAAACACTGAAGAATTCTAGTGGCATTTAAAATCCAAGTCCTCTTTGGTTGACAAAACACAAGGGTATTATCAGCGAACTATAGATGGGAAATGATCGGTCCTTGAGCAAAAACTAACACACCCTTTATTAAGCCAATTGAATAAGCTTTATACGATACAACACTTAAAGGCTCCATCATAATTGTGAAGAGAAATGGGGGAGAAGGGATCACATTGCTTAAGGTCCCTTTGCAATTGGAATTCCTTTGATGTGGTTCCATTTATCATAATGGATACCCGTGAATGGGACAAGCATTCCAAAATCCACTGTCTCCAAATGATCCCATATCCAAATTTAACCATCATATCATCTAGATACCTCCACTTCACAAAATCAAAAGCTTTCTCAAAATCTAATTTAAGAATGAAACAACCCAAATCACGTTGTTTAGATGCATGAATGACCTCATTAGTGACCAAGAAAAAGTTTGTCTCCCCTGTATAAAAGCAACTTATGAAGGATCAATAATGGATGGTAGCACCAATTTTAATCTAGTTGCTAACATTTTTGCAACAATCTTATAGAGTCTATGAATTAAACTAATGGGCTTGTAATTGGATACTTTTAAGGGTCTATCTACGTTGGCAACCAGGACTATTAAGGAAGATTTCACATGGCGAGGTAGCTTCCTAGTGTTGTACAAGGTGTTAATGAAATTGCAAATGTTGTTCTTCAAATGATTCCATACCTTTTTGTAGAAAAGGAAGTTAATACCGTTTGGCGTCAATGCCTTGTGAAACTCGCAACTCCATATGGCACTTTCTATTTCATTAATAGAAAAAGCATATGTAGCCATTTTGCCTCTTCCTTAGTAATTTTCCTCAAATCAACAGTACGAAAATAAGCATCAAGAGAGTATGGGTCTTGGAACCTTTGCTAAAAGTGTTCCAAAAAAAAAAAACCACTTTTTATGTCTGAAGGATCAGAGAGGACTTTACCTAAGTGATGAATTTTCTAGATGAAATTACGTCTTCTTCGATTTGAAGCTTGAACATGAAAGAACCTTGTGTTACGATCTCCTAATTTACACTAAGTGGCTCTTAATTTTTGACGCCATATGCTTTCCAAGTTGTGCGAAGAGGCAGACTTGGTGCATTTGAGTGTATAAAGCTCATTAATTTCTTACTTCGTAAGGTCACCCACTTCATCTTTCTTCTCTAATGCATCCAAATGATTAGAGATAATAAAGAGTTTGGTTTCATTATTACCAAAAACATCCCTTTTCCAGCCTTTAAGTTCTCTCTTCAGATTTTGCAATTTTACTGAGATAAAAGCATTATTTAGATTTTTAGTCCAAAAAGAGGCAATCACATGAGAGAATCCTGGAGAGTTCCACCAGCAATCTAAGCTTCTGAATAACCTTCTTCCCTAATTAATGTTAGCAAAAGAAGAGAGCCATAAGGGATTATGATTTGAAGGTCCTCTTACTAGAGCAAGAAGATGTAAAGAGGGGAAGGCCATAATCCATACTCAAGAACCAAAAATTCTATCAATTCTAATCATGCAAATAGAATTTCGCCATGTAAACTTCCTGCCTTGTAAATCAATTTTAAGAAGAGAAAAAGCCTAAATTAAAGATGAAAAGGCCAACATTTTCTAATTACAACTCCCCCTCCCTATGTGCTCTTTAAGCTCCAAAATTTGATTAAAATCCCCAACAACCATGGAAGCAAAGTTTGGGAACAAAGAAATCAAGGACTGGATTTCATTCCACAAAAATTGCTGGCTAGAAGAATCCACAGGAGCATAAATAAAAATGAGTTGACAATCAAACCCACTTTGGGATAAGGAACCTCGGATAGCTACCAAATTCTGTAAGATAGTAGCATCCTTAAAGGCAAAAGAAGCTTTACACTAGCTCACAAGTATTACACCCGAACTTCCCATTAAATCTGAGGCAACCCATCCAACATCACTAAAACCCCATATTCTTCTGATAACTGACAATTTTGTAGAGGGCAGTTTGGTTTTAAGAATACCACAAATGCTAATATTCTTAGAAGATATCACTTTTCGAAGATGAGAACCCTTACTAATGCTCCTAAAACTCCTAACATTACAAGAAAGTAGAGACAACATATTTTAGTTGATAAATAAGAGAGATAAAGAGAGAGAAGAGAGAAAAAA
This sequence comes from Hevea brasiliensis, assembly GCF_030052815.1. Classification (NCBI taxonomy): domain Eukaryota; kingdom Viridiplantae; phylum Streptophyta; class Magnoliopsida; order Malpighiales; family Euphorbiaceae; genus Hevea; species Hevea brasiliensis. The sequence goes on along the minus strand of NC_079493.1, from coordinate 12,162,346 downwards.
AAAAAGTGACGAGAAGTTAAGGTGGAACTAAGAGTCTGATGTCACATTAAGTAGGCTAGCATTTTCCACAATTTAGTTTTTGAAAAAATTAACTATGGTGGAATCAGGCTCAGAGAAGGAAAATGCCATGTTTCCCTATATTAATGGTTTACAAGGCCTCTTCATGAGGGTCTAAGTTTATGGCCCAATTACTCAGCTATAATGACCCTGAACTAGGGCCATTACAGACGCTAGGGATCGGGTCAGCTTACGACTACTAAAACCTATAGCAAGCCTAAAGACTGATCAAACATGCACTTATTTCATAAAATCCATAATCCAAGCAATTTAAAGATGGTTACACTTTAGTTTTTCACATCTATTCTTAAACATTTCATGATAAAACTGGTTCAGAATTTAAACTTGTAAATCTCATACATGAGCACTAAAGTGTAATTACATCATACATATATAGATAATGAGTTTGCTTATACATTTGGACATCATACATACATCTCTTAGACTTAAGCATACATTAAATAATTGTTCTGAATTCTAGCACTATATACTATCCATTTAAAATTTATATGTCCAAATTAAACATTCAATAATCATAATAAGTTTTGTATTCACTCCTGCTACTCACTCTCTGAAAGGATTCATTTATCCCTACATCCTTGCATCTAGGGTTAGGGGAGAGGGGTAAGCTTCTAAAAGCATAGTGAGTAAACTAATTAAACCTACATGAAATATCTTTCTCTTTTCATACATATGCAATGCAACATCTAAATGAGTTTTTATATCATAAATATTTCATATAAGATGGACTTGTCACCAGTGGTCTCCCAGATCTAATGTGTCTAGCTCATACAGAGGCTCCTCAGGACTTTCATTTAAATAAATAATAAGCTAGGAGCTTCTTAGGCCTCACCTAGTCTTATCACCATATATCATGCATGATCATATCGTAGTACATAACATATCCATAACATGAGAAAGGCCAGTGGGTCAACCAAGGTGCATCAAGCATCAATAACAAGTATGCCAAAATGCAACATATTCATGTTCTAGGTACATACACCCTAATAATAATGAAATGGTGCATGTGGATGATCATGAATTTAATTTAAATAAATTACATTCATTAAGGTTAGTGTTACTCACCTCTTGTAGCCTATCAAACACCTTACTCAAATGGTAGCTAACTTTGGATCCTTAGCTTCCTGAATGTCTCAAGTTCGATCCTATAACATTAGAACCTAAAGAGTTATTCAAAGATCTAAAACTCTATACATACATCAAATAAACAATTCTAGGTCATTTTGAATAGTAAAATCATATTTTGGAGCCTTAGAACTAAAGGTGAAATAAGCTGGCACCAACTTCGGCTACTAAAGTCTTTGACTTCGGCTGCCGAAATCTTGAACATTGGCTACTCTTTTTAGGTAGTAGCTACTACGGCTATTGAAAGCTTGAACCTTAAAAGTCCTTTTAGTCCAGCAGTGACTGTGGCTGCTGAAGTTTTAGACTGTGGCTGCCGAACTTCAAAATTTTCTAGATTTTTTTGAGAACTGCATGACTTCGAAAACTTGGGAATTTCCAGAATGCCCAAGTCGAAACTTGCAGAATCCAACTCCTAAACACACCAATACTCAAGCCCAAGCTCCAAAACACAATCCAACCACCCAAAAACATAACTAGGACCTCTATTAACTTATAATCCTCTAGGAAACATACATGCATCCAAATTAGTGAAGGAAAATTGAGGTTTTCTCAACTTCCTTTGAAACATCAAAGCACCAATTATTCAGAAGAACTCAAAAAGCAAAATCTTCTTGTAAAACTAACTATAACATGCTTATAAGCTTCTTAGACCTATCAAGAACAAGCTCAAGACATATCCTTGCCATCCATATTACAAACCTCTTGCATGCAACTATATTCTCCAAAAATGAAAACTTAAATACTAGACAAAAGCACATGCAATTCAAGATTTATTCTCTTAATCATGAGCACACACTAAAAACACGTAGAAAATTCAATTTAAGAAAGGAAAAATCACCCTCTTCCTTTGGAAACAAGATAGAGAGAGATTGGAGAAAATCTTCAGGATCCTTTGAATTCTTGAGCTCTCCAACCAATCTAAGACTTCTAGCTTTCAAAAGATCAAATCAAAAGAATTCTAAGGAGGAAAACTCCTTTGCATGCAACAAAGTTTGGAAAAAAAAAATTTTTTTCTTTGAAATTTGAATTGACATGGGCTATTTATACCCCTACTGTCGAGGAGACTTTCGGCTATCAGAGTCCATTCTATCCAAACGGGCATTTAAGCAATAAAAAGGACTTCAGCTGCCGAAGTTCCCTTTGCCCAAATTACACTTTAAACTTTTTTTTTATCAAAATCATTAAAATATTTTCATTCTTAAATACGTTATTAATACATCACATCATACATATACATACACTTTCTACCACCATTCCCTTATCTATGAAATCTTGAATTTTGCTAGAATATTCCATCAAAGACAGAAATTTTGATGTCAAAAAATGATGGGTGTTACACTAGCCCCTTAAGAAATAGTGCATTCATTCTATTTATGTCACTATTGGATGGCTTACACACCTTTCTAGATCCTTTGCCCTTACAGTTAAGCTTTGGAGAAATCTCTAAAAGATCATATAGGAGCTTGCTTTAGAAATGAGAGCGCTATTGTAAGAGCCTAGATATTTTGATGTTCTTCTACATGTGACTGACAAGAATTGAATGAGCTAGGCTTTGTTCTCGATATATAACAACATTTGTTGAGGGTTAAATATGCTGGGGAATTGCACATTCTTCTGTGGGAATGAGGCAAATTTTTGTTGCATTAAGAATAGGTGAGACTTGAGCTAGACTTCCCACATAGGTAGCAATCAAAGCAAAAGAAGTGTCTTCATGTTGAGGAGAAGCACATGCTCCCAAGAGAATTGGACTTACCACAACAAGGTTATAAGAAGTTTCAAAAGAATCCCAATTAATTGAATTAAATGAAGGGGTAGGTGGCTGGTTGACATTTTTAGAAAACAATAATATTAGCAGATCCCCGTAACAAGAGTTATAGCGCATTGAGTAATGTTCTATTAGGTGAGTTTGCATGGCAGCATCATCATTTCCATTAACCAAAGGAGACCCATCACAACTGGAAGGACTGTCTGCCATTGCCAGAGGGTTAGTCTCATGATGTCCCTAGGAGGATTTAGAGGAAAACACTCTAATATTACCATTGGAGACATGTGTGGGGCTATCATGAACAGATTCTTCCACTGAAAAAGAGGGAGAAGAGGGCTCTCCATCGTAACAATTTGGTGGGTTTGTGCTACAATTTGAAAAAATCTCACAACAGAGGTCCTCCATGACTAATATATGAATTTCGACATTATCAACATCTACCCCAATAACTTTATAGATAAACTGAAAGCTGCTAGAAGAGATAAGGATTCGAGCATACTCTTAGAAGTACATTTATCAAGGGAAATGAACTTGCCAAAAAAAGAAGCTAGCCATATAAAGAACTCTAGATCTAGAGGTCAAGAGGAATGTTATGATATCTTAACCAAACATATCTCTTAGTAGGAGTAAATTTAGCTTCCCAAGGGACCGAAGAAGAGAACCATTATGACAACCACTCATTCTCCTTTTTAATAAATGACTGCATTTCCTCTTTATTGTAGAAGGTGAGAAGAATTGCAGAGCCACCAAAGGGTGTGGAAGAAATGGATAACACACCTTTAGTCTGAAAAATAATTTGAATGGAGAAAGCCAAGTTGGGTGATGAAGAATTCCAATAACACTTAGGTTAAGCCACTCTTTGTTGATGTTAGAATATTTAAATTCACCCCTAGAGATATATGTCTTACTTGGAGGGCTAGAGCAAATATCGAAGCCATCATGGTTATTACCATCCCTAACATTCTTTCCCTCATCTGCTTGTTGTTTGTCTGCAATCCTTGTTTTGCCATAACTTCCATTCTGTTTCTTGTTATCATGACTAAAGCTTTGTTTGTGAGAGGAGCATTCCTAGAACCTGAACCTTGGTTCGTAAAATGAGCAAGTGATGCTCTGAGCTTATAGATTCCAATCCAGGAGCTATTCAAATACTGCAGGAAACCCTTTATGCAAGAAGAGTCTTTCAACCTGATGAATCCAAATCTTCCACCATAACATCTTGTGAGCTTCCGCGAGATAAAGACATTTAGTATTGGCCATGACCTGGAGAAAAGCTTCACAAAAGAACTAGAATCCCAATTCTAAGGAAAAATTTCAAAATAGATGAATTGTGGGGAGGGTTTGGGAGGCAGAGGCAGAAAGGGTGAAGAAAGCTTTGCTTCATTTTTAATTTTTATCTTCAATAAGATATCAAAATAGGTGAATAGAATATGTATAATCTTATACAAATACTAAAGATGATAACTATATTATTTTTATCAGTGTATAAATAGAATACAATTCAAAGTAGGAAAGTATATTACTTATCGTCACCAATTTGGAAATCTTAATGAATAAACATACTCCAATTTCAATAAATAAAATAAAAATAATTAATATATTAAGAAAATTAGCAATGGGTCATTGCTAAATTAGCAAAGAACACTCTTTCCCTGCTACATTATCAATAATAATAAAAAATTAATATTTAAGGAAATTAGCAACCAAGATTTTTTTTGGCTAAAATAACAACAATGTTATATTCGTTGCTAAAATTTTAATAAATAAAATGTAAAATAATAATTATTTTTAAGGATGCAGCTTCTCTACTCATTAATAACTGAATTATTTTCTGTTGCTAAATTTCAATTGAATATATTTCCTTTGCAAAATGTCATTATGAAATCCACAGCTAATTTTTAAGTATTTTTATTATTGATCCCAATTTTAAGGGTTATTTTATCTTTATCTCTTAACTTTAATACGTTACAAAAAATTTCTAAACCTTAATTTTATCCCAAAAAGTTCTCATGACCCACAAAACAGGTTTGCAGTAAAATAAATTGAAATTACCATTCTGCCCTGCAATTCCCAAAAGGAAATCATTATTTGACCCTCTGCATTTTCTTTCTTCCTTTCTCTCACATTATTAAGTTCTCATGGTCAAATTACTTAATAATAATTTATTAGTAAAATTATTTTTTATTAAAATTTTATTCGTTGATTTTATCAATAAATTTTTTTATTAATTTATACTTTTTTATTAGTAATTTATTATAATTATTTTAAATTTTATTAAATTTTAATTAATTTAGAAATAAATTTAATACAACTAAATATTAAAATTCGTTAAAAACTAATTTTAAAATCATTAGTTGGTTTAAAAATCAAATAAAGAAAATTATTTTAAAACAATTTTTTAAGGAAAATTAATGTTTGATCTAAAAATTTATTTATTTAAAATTTTTTAAAAATTCAAATTTAAATTAAAATTTAATAAAAATAAATTAATAAGAAAATAGAAAATTATAAAATCATAAATAATTTTATTAAAAAATTTAATAAATAAAAATATTGTTAAAAATAAATAATTTATTAATAAATATTAAATACCAAAAACTATATTAGTTGAAGAAAAATAAAAACAATACAATTAAAAAAGTAAAATAAGAATAAAAATTCACATTATTTCTTATAAATAACGTGCATATATACTGACTTTTTTTTCTCAGTCTTTCTCTCCTACAATATTTTCATTATTCACTCAATCATATGCTTCCATACACCCTTGATGATAATTGATAGATACAAAAACCATAAACATTGTATAACAGTACAGAAAAAAAAAAGAAATGAAAATTCAATAATTTATTATTATTTGGTCCGAAAACTAAATAAATAAAATTTATTTTAAAATTAATTTTCGTTGAATGGTTTGCATTTTGATCTAAAATTTATTTATTTTTAATTTTGTAAAGCTAAAATTTAAATTATTTAAAATAATAAATTAATTAAAAAATAAATAATTTTATTAATAAATTTAACATATAAATTTTTATTAAAAATAAAAATAAATTTAATAGCATCTAGCACTGGAATTGGTTTGATGGTGACTTAAAATCAAATTCATATTGGTCATGAGATTTTAAAATTTTACTATTATTTGTGTTTCTCAATCAATAATAAAATAATGAACTTTTTTATTATAAATTATAATTTTAAATCGTAAAATACTAAATTAATATTAAAAATATCGAATATTTATTATAAGAATAAGATAATATGCATATGTTGCTTGATAGTATTATATTTCCAAAAATGAAAGATTAAGAGAATCGAAATTAAATATTATACTTAATTAATTTCGTATATGAGAATTCTGCGAATAATGGGAAGGGGAAAAAAGTTGAAAATGTTGCTTATTTTTAAGAAATTCTTTTTTTGAAATGTCAGCAAATAAATTTGATTTGAACCTAAGTCTTGAAACACTTAGAATTAATATTACAACCAATAGAGCTAATTTAAAAATTACATATTTTATTATTATTATTATTATTATTATTATTATTATTATTATTATTATTATTATTTCAGAATAATTAGTTTATTGCATAATTTTCTTATAGAATCATTTTATATCAATTAAATTATTAAATTACATAATTTTCTGATATTATACAATATTAAGAATTTTGAATTTAAAACTTAACAAAATATGTTTAAAATAATTTATGAAAATATGTATATTTTTTAATATAATTTAATGAATGTTGTAATTTTAATTTTTTTTTAAATTAATTAATTAAATTTATTTATTTATATTAATAGGTGTAATATTTATTTTTTTTATAATTTACAAATTTGGTCTTTAAACTGAATAAGATCCGCATTGGGTCTGATATCTATGCTTGGCACCATGTTTATCAAAGAAAATTTGCACTTGAAACAAAGATCATCTGTTACAATAAGTCAATAACAAGAAAGATAAACAAAAACAGAAGTCCACAATTGTTACAATGGTGAAATATGAACCCTCCATTTTATAGAATCTATGTGATGTATACCTGTAATCACTTATAGGAAAGATGATCCAAAAATAACTACTTTGCCTTTTCCAGAAAAAACTACTTTCTTTCTCCACCAAAACTAGAGGAAGAGAATTCAGGTTGACTCATTCTTCTTCCTTTCTCTTCCAATTTATAATCTTACCATATCAAACTCTAAAATGGTTTCCCTTCTCTGTGATTCCCCATTCCTCCATCTTTTGCTGCCGCGTTCCTTTTCGAACGCGGCAAAACTATTGCCGCCGCCGCACCACAACCATCACAGCTACCACCCAAAGAAATGAAGGCAAAGGTAGGAATGGAGGTTTCCTGGCATTTGAGGATGCTACTATTCATATCATTTGCATCTTCTTTCTTAAATGTTAGCTATGCTCAAACGAACAACGACTATGACACTCCTGCTGCCCCGCCACCCGGCCTGAGCAACTGCAATGGGGTGTTTCTGACCTATTCTTTCACTTCTCGAGATAAAGAGTATCCACACATAAAGAATGCAACAGCTCAGGCATGGGCGTTCAAGTCTTCGGCAACCATAGTCAATACTGGAGAATATGAAGTCAAGGCATGGCAAATGTTTGTAGGCTTTCAACATAAAGAAACTTTGGTTTCAGCCACTGGTGCAACCATTGTGGATTCCGATGATTTCCCTGTGGATGCTAGCAATGGGACAACCTTTGCTGGAGGTTCACAGGCTGACTTAAAAACCTCAATTGAGACTGCTGGAGATTTCACCCAGATTTCTGCACAAATAGATATCACCGGCACTCAATTTGGGGTGAAACCACCGGGGGTGCCAATGCCGTCAATCATTAAGCTAGTTAACAATGGTTACAAGTGTCCCAAAGCAACTATGAGAGGTAGTTATAATTACTAGCTAGTTTTATTCTTTTTAACACATACATAAATCCATGACCATGCATGATTATCAAATTAATCATTGTTCAACTAAAGTAGCTTTCAAATGAACCAAAAAAGCTGTAAAATCTTGAACTTATTTCCAGCCAAATATTGAACCAAAAAAATTAATCACGGTGCCTATAATTTGCATGTTACGTGGAATTGGGAAATTCTTATAATACCCAGTCCCAAGACACAAATATATGAAACTCTCATATTTATTAGGTAAATCTCATTATACATATTATATATATTAGGTCTATGTAGACCAACTTAGATAAAAGAAAAAAGTTTTACATACAACAAAGGAGTATATTAAATCTATAATTTAAGATTTGTAAGAAAATGTGTTTATTCTAAGTATTTTTTTTTTTTTTTTTTTTAGTTCTTGAAACTTGCTAGTACAACAAGAAAGATAGTTTTCTTCCTTGAAAATGTCTTTATTTCCATTTTTTCAAAACTAGGAAGGTTAACTTATGGCTGCCGTAAAAACTCATATGTGACAAAAAATAAAAAAAATAATTAATTAAAGGACTTCAATATGGGTTTTTGCTTAAATTTAAAAATGCACCCATCACAGACTAAACCTGCAAATGCTTGAAGGAAATAATTAAGTAAAACTAGATCTTTAAAATTTATTTTGAATTTTAGGTAAAACTTATATGCAAGTATGTTGCAAGAAGGATCCCAAGTTCAAGCCAAAACCCAAAAAAGCAGTCAAGTACTTGCCTCGTCAATACGGTGATCTAGAGTTCACTTATGATGTGCTTCACGCTTATGGGAACAACTATCTTGCCCAAGTCACCATGGTCAATAACCATCCATTAGGACGCCTTGATCATTGGAACTTAACCTGGGATTGGAAGAACGATGAGTTCATTTACTCCATGAGAGGAGCCTTTGTTCGAAAGAGAGACTATGCTCGATGTGTTTATGGCCCCGCCGGAGAATATTACCAAGATTTCGATTTCTCCAACGTTGTGACTTGTGATAAAAGCCCAATCATCTCCGATCTTCCTCCAGCTATGAAAAATGACTCAAAACTTGGGAAGTTGCCATATTGTTGTAAAAATGGTACCCTTTTGCCTACTTTGATGGATGAAGACAAAGCTAGAAGCATATTCCAATTGCAAGTATATAAGTTGCCTCCTAACCTGAACAGAACCGCTCTTGAACCACCCCATAAATGGAGGATTGATGGGGTTCTAAATCCTCAATATAAGTGCAGTAGTCCTATTAGGGTAGATCCTACAGAATTTCCTGATCCAAGTGGGCTTCAAGGTACAAGCACTGCTATTGCTAGTTGGCAAATAGTCTGCAATATTAGCCGTCCCAAGGAGAAAGAGTCAAGATGTTGTGTTTCTTTCTCTGCATATTATAATGAATCTGTCATCCCTTGCAATACCTGTGCTTGTGGCTGCGAAGGTGATACAGGTTGCAGCCAAAAGGCAGGTGCAATGCTTCTTCCAGCAGAGGCTCTCCTTATACCTTTTGAGAATAGGACACAAAAGGCAATAGCATGGGCTAAACTCAAGCACTTGAAAGTTCCAAATCCAAGACCTTGCCCTGATAATTGTCCAGTGAGCATAAATTGGCACTTAAACACCGATTACAAGACCGGATGGACTGCCAGAATTACACTTTTCAACTGGGACAATGCTCCTTTTGAAGATTGGTTCGCAGCAATCCAAATGGGAAAGGCATATCCTGGCTATGAAAATGTATACTCCTTTAATGGGACTAAGCTTGATAAGCTCAACAAGACAATCTTCCTTCAAGGCTTACTAGGTTTGAATTACTTGATGGGAGAGGTGAATGGGACTAGAGGAGGTCCAAGGGTTCCCGGAAAGCAACAATCAGTGATTTCATTCACCAAAAAGCAAACTCCTGGGATTAATGTACCTGGAGGTGATGGTTTCCCTAAGAGGGTGTTCTTTAATGGAGAAGAGTGTGCATTGCCCACAACAATTCCTATAAAGAGTGGAGGCCATAAATATCGTATTAACTTGTTCACAATTGTATTCACTACAATCTTGACTTTGATAATGATGACAGGTTGCATTTATTGATCATTATTTGATGAACTCTGCTTATCGTATTATAGGAAATTAGTTTGGGTAAAAGCTATATGTGTATGTGTGCTTCTTGGATTCATTTAAATGTAAATGTTTTAGCACCCTATAATGATTAGATGGAAAAAATTTACCTAGCTCAGTCAATTATAGAATCAAGATACAAATATATAAATTTTACTTATTTTATAAATAGATCTCACCATATATATTATATTTTGGATGCACGATATATTAGGCATAAACCAAAATTTCTCACGATTATATATATATATATATATATATATATATGGCCAAATAATATCAAAAATCTAAATTTTTGTGACTTTCCATGTTTTAATCAAATTCTTTCAATTTTAAATTAATTATTCAGATTTTCAAAATTGAGTGAAACTTTATCCAAATTTGAAATTAAAAGTGGGGAAGTATGCCTAAACTGAGATGACAAGTGACCTTTTTTCAATTATATTTATGTGAGTCCAACTTGATGCGTGGTATTTAAAAATAATAAAAAAAACTATGATTAACAAGTTACCTAGGGTAAATATGTAAATTCCATAATCCCAAAAAAGGTAAAATAGAAGTAAATTCTTTCTCCCACACCTTCTACTGCCTCTTTGCAAAGACCCAATTTCAAGAATGCAGAAAACGAAGTAGCGGGGCTATGTAAGTATAATAAGTTGCAGCAATCAGTGGTAACATGAAAACTCTAGATAAGTTGAAGTTCTAATTGTTAAAAGAGATGAGAAACTATGCATTATGCTGTCTGTGTATTAGCTGAGAAATCTTCAACCCGAATGTTGATACAAAAAGTCAAAGTTTTCTGTTAAAAAGCATACTCATCCATTGTGCAAGAGTTCTGTATACATGATTTCATGTCTCTGCAGCAAAAGATTTACCACAACCACATGTTTGTGTAGCATTTGGGTTCTTGAAAGAGAAATCTCCAACAATTAAAGCACCAATTTAATCCAATTGCATCCTAAATATGAAGAGCAGACTCTTTTAATCCCACTAAAACATATTGTTAAGAAAATAATAACTCACAATTTAAGAATACAAAATTTAAAGTGATTCGACATAAATTTACTTCATAAATAAATATTCTATTATAAGAAAAATAATTATAAGCACTAAGTATTTTTCTTTTTCACAAATTACTCAAACCTTCAAACTCAATTACACCCAACACCTCACGAGAAAAATCCTCTCTAATTTTTCTTTCTAACAAAATTGGGTTACACTCTCAAAACTGGGTTACACCAAAACTAGAGATCAATCTCCTTTATATAGGCTTAAGAAGTCAGCTCAAATTAATTGCCAAAGTGGACAACAATTGCACAACTTGCACTTTCCTACTTTTAAAACTAGGGTTGAAATCTTTGACTAAGTCAAAGATTACTTGGCAGCAACTCATTGTGTTTCTCAACTTTGTAGAGCCAAAGTAGATTTATTATTATTTTATTGATAAGATGAAGACAACTTCTTAGCTTGCAAATTTTTCATAACTAAGCTTTCCTAATAATTAAGAATCAAGTCACTGCTTAACAAATCTCCACCTTGATTTGAATTCTTTTACACCAAATTTTCCAACCCTCTGCATTTTCAAATTATATAGAATTAACTTTTAAAATTTCTGCAAAAGTCAATTTTCACTTGGGTAATACTTTCTACTCTTTTTGGTCAATATTACCCCTTAGTTCAACTTACATATTTCCAACCATTGTACTACCTTCCAATTTATAAAGATTCCTCATGCCAAGCTGCTCACCTTTTATGATCACAAGAGCTCCTCGACTAACTCTTATTACTTTACCTTGAATGGAACACCTATAGCCAAGAGAATCCAATTTTCCTAGAGAAATCAAGTTCCTTTTAGACTTAGAAACGTACCTCACATCATCAAATAATTTCACGTGATCACCATGTAACTTAATCTTTACTGTTTCGATACCTTCAACTTCCATCTTCTTATCATTGGCTAACTTTACTTTCTCTCATTTCTTTACTTTAATTTTATCAAATCACTCCTTCTTTAAGCATATATGAAAAGGACAAGCAAAATCCATTAACCACTCATCTTGTAACAGATCTTTTGTCTTTTCCTTACCATCATCCACACTTAAAATATCTCATTCAATTTCTCCATCAGTTGTAATTCTAGTAGTTCCTTATTTTCCACAACTTTTCTTAAATTCATTAAACTCTCAAGGTCTCCTTTCATCTTCTTACAATTATATTGAATGTGGCCTTTCTAATGACAGCAGTAACACTCTTTATCTGTAATGTCTACTCGTAGTCTTGAGCCTGATCTATTAGTTCTTCTCGAACTATTTCTACATGGATAGCCTCTACCATAACTAGAACTCGCAATAAAAGCTCCACCAGCATCGCTATTACTTGTTGTCTTGAACTTCTCATCATCCAACATAACTGTAGTAACCTCCTTCATCTTCAATGTTTTCTTCCCAATTGTTAGAGCCGTCACCAGTACCTTCATCTATTTTCATACTAACACTAGCCAATTAAGTAATTAATTTATTAAAGCAGTTGAGGTGATCTCTAACATTAGTACCTTCCTCCATTCCTAATTGGTATAATTCTTTCTTCAAATACAAGTGATTCGTGAGTGATTTGGGCATGTACAGGTTTTCCAGCTTCTTCCACAAAGCAACTAATGAAGTCTCCTTTAAAATATTATACTTCACATCAGGGGCTAATGTCAATCTAATCATACTCACTGCTCTTTGTTTAAGTTCCTCCCAATTATCATCTTTGATAGTCACTAGTTGCTTCTCATTTAAAGCCTTAATTAATCTTTACCATACAAGGACATCATTCACAGTACTTTGCCACAAGCCGAAATTATTTTTTTCATCAAATGGCTCCACCACAAATTTTATGCTCATTATTTTTGTATCTCACAAACTTTGGCTTTGATACCAATTTGTTAAGAAAATAATAACTCACAATTAAAGAACATAAAACTTCAAGTAGTTCGGAGTAAGCTTACTCCACAAATAAATACTCTAATATGAGAATAATAATTACGAGCACTAAGTATTTTTCTCTCTCACAAATCACTCAAAACCTCACAAAAAAAAAAAATTCTCTCTAATTTTTCTTTCTCACAAAATTGGGCTATACTCTCAAAACTAGGTTATACCTAAACTAGAGATTAATCTCCTTTATATAGGCTTAAGAAGTCAGCTCAAATTAATTGCCAAAGTTGGCAATAATTGCACAGCTTGCACTTTCCTACTTTCCAAACTAAAGTTGAAATCTTTGACCAAATCAAAGATTACTTGGCAGCAATTCATTGCGTTTCTCAAGTTTGTAGAGCCAAAGTAGATATATTATTATTTTATTGATGAGATGAAGACAACTTCTTAGCTTGTAAATTCTTCGTGACTAAAGCATTCTTAATAATTAAGAGTCAAGTCACTGCTTAACACATATTTATTAGATTGACTCAAGTTGCAACAACAAAAGTGCACTGTTCTTGAATCCTCTTCGATTAATTGGGATTGTAGATGATTTTTTTCAAGCAACAAAATAATCTTAGATTTAAGAACCAAATCTTGTAACTTGCTATTGAACCCTTGCAAGAGCCAATTCTCAAACTGAGTTAACAAACTCACCAACTCGTCCTGGTTCTGTACAGTCTCTTTCAATGCAGTCGTCAAATTCTCGACGTATGCTTTCATGATTAATCCAACCATGAATCTCAAACTTAATCGACCCAGCGACTTGGGAGATGAAGTGAGTGGAGACTCGACGAGACAAGAAATTATGGAAGCTGTAACCACGGGATTTCGAAAAGGTATCAACGAGGGTTGTAAGGCTAGTGAGGTGAGCGAGAGAGCACAGAGATCTGGGTATTTGGAGAGAAAGGCGTCACACTCAGTTTTGAGCTCTAACAAAGCTTTAATGGCAGTAAGTTAGAGCCTTTTGATTGCATTCTTGTCCCTTGTATTGACTAGTATTTAGGGATTTATAATTTACTTTAATTTCTTATTTTAATTAGTTAAGTAAATTGTGGTTAGATTATCAACTATAGTCAAGTTAAGTATAGTTAACCCAATTAATTTAATCACGGTGAAGTTTAGTAATCCTATGTGGCAAGTGAGACCTACATAAATGCAATTAAAAATACTATATGCAATGCCACTTCAGATTAGGCACACTTCGCTCAATTTTAATTTTAAATCTAGATAAAATTTCACTCAATTTTAAAAATCTAGACAATTGATTTAAAATTAAAAAAATTAGATTAAAACGCCAAAAGTCGTAAAAGTTTAGATTTTTAGCATAATTTAACTTTTATATATATATATATATATATATATATATATATATATATATATATATTTCTTTGGTTTACTAATTAGGGAGGGAGAGAATGATTGGAACTTGAAACCCTTTATCAAATTGAAAAATACAAGTCTACCCTCAAATTAACCATTAAGCAATAAATCGGAGAAGGGAGGAAGTCTATGTGTTGTGAAAAATAATGATGTGAATAGTTTGAGGCTTGTTTCTCCTATAAGTTGATAAGTAGCATGAGGGGAAGATGAAAGAATTATGATGTGAGTAGTTGAGGCTTGTTTCTCCTATAAGTTGATAAGTTGCATGAGGGAAAGATGAAAGAATTGTGTGGGAGTTCGTAGCACACAGCTATACTGCGATTCCTATAAAATTATGATTAACTGGTCATCTACCCACACATAATGCAAACAATTTAAATATTTTATTTTTAGTTTTTATTTAATCTAAATTAAGTAAATTCAATCGATTCAATTATTTACTTTCTTTATATATTAAAAAAAATAGTTATTATATTAATTTATGTACCAATATATATTGATTTATTAGTATTTAGTTTGAATCAAAATAATAGATTGAATTAAAATAAATATAGGGAAAATTCTGTAAACAAAGATTAATAAAAGATAGAATTGTAATTCTGGACTAAAAATATAACCTGATACTATGAAATAATATAAATGCATCAAGTAAAAAATTATTATTAAAAATTTAATGTCTCTAAAATAAAAATATAATTTACTAACAAACCTGATAAATTATTTTTAATAGTCATATGAAAATAAAGTTAAAGATAGCATATGAATTTAATATTTTAAAAGGGCACTTAAAATATCAAATTTTCAGTTCTTAATTATAATAACAAGCATAATAAAATTGAATTTATAATTAAAAATAAATTAAAATGAAATTTCAAACTCATTTAAATAAAATGATTAATTTAAGTATTATCTAATAATAATAATTAAATTTATAATTAGAAAAATATAAGTTAAAATGAAAATTTTCAATAAAATTAATACTTTTTTTCAATTATGTTCAATGTTAGTTATAAACACATAATCCATTTAAGGAAAAAAATTTTAGAAGTCTATATTCCAGTGTTAAGAATTATGAAGCACTCATATTTTATTTTTAATGTAGTGTTTATATCAAACTTTTTTTATATAATATTTATTTGATATCATAACACATGTTTATTCGTATTTGTATATATTAAAAAAATGTCAAAATTTAAAAAACTTGTGAAATATGAAATTAAAATAATTTTTGTTCATATTAATCATATACAATATCTATAAAATAAATTATTAATTTCTTTTTCACAATATATAATTCTTAAATTTTAATTTATATATATGAGGTATATATATGTTCGAAATAAATTAAAATTATATTTATATTAATTAAATATATTCTCTTTCATTTTATTTTACATTTTAAATTTATAGAATTATATATTTAAAGATAAAATTATTCAACTAATATAATTAGAAAAAGATAAATAAAATAAAAATTTTAAATAAAATTACTATTTTTTAATATATATATATATATATATATATATATATATATATATATATATATATCATGCATATTGTGTGAATTATAATTTAATTTTTATTTAAAATTTTTGCAAATATTAAATTTATTTTTTATAGTAGTAATATAATTTATAAAATCTTTTAAAATCTACTCACTAATTTTTTTTACTTCTTAAAAAATAATTATGGTGCGTGTTCACGTTGTATATCAATTGGAATTTAAGCACTAAATTTAATTAAAATTAATATTAATCATTTACTTAAAATGAACAAGTCGCAAGAGAAATTTATGGTTAAACACCCTTAAAATATTTATTTTAAAATTTTTTATTATTTAATATTTTTGTTGTTATTAACAAATATTAAAAAACAAAAGCAAAAACTTATAACAATAAATAGAAAGAACTTTAAGCGTAAGCCATGCGAAAGATTACTGGTTAAAAAAAAAACCTATTTATCATCCGTAACTAGTCATTTTTCCACACGATGCATGGTAATAATTTAAATTTTTATTCAATATAAATCAAGGAAACTTCAATTAATTAAATTATTTATTTTCTATATATATACACAAAAATTAGTTATTATATTAATATGAATACTAATATATATTGATTTAATAGTATTTTTCTGCTAAAATTATTGTTTTAGTGGTTGATGATTTGAAATAAATTCAGATTTTAGGTTGTTAGTTGATGAGATTAATTTTAATTCTTAATGATATTTATTTGATTTTTTATTTCTAAAATATTTTTTTGTTTTCATTTTGAGAGTTGATAATTTGATATTGTCATTTGAAATTGAAAATTGAAATTTATTGGAAAAAATGATTATGATATTATGTGTTTAGTCTATTTTATTCAAATTGTTTAACACTTAATTTGAAATTGAATTCTTAAACTGAATCGAACTAAATTCTTAATTGATGTATAAGTAAGACTCAATTGAAATCAATTATACATAAAAAAAAAATACTATGACAATTTTTAATTACTTGAAGCAAATTACTGAATCATTAAAATAAACGAAAACAAATATTTAATTCAATCGAATAGAAAGTTTACTTTGAAAATTAAAAAAATAATTATAATTCATAAAAAAATTTTAATAATTATATAATAAAAATGACAAGTTAGATAAGATAGATGTCTAAAAAAAAATAAAAATTCTAAAGTAGATGTCTAAATGTCTTCCTAATAACTTCCTTTTTGTTCTACATCAGAATATTTACTTTGAGTTCTTCGATTTTATTTTATTTTTTATCATTTAATTTTAAATCCTTTTTCTAAAATTTTGAGACATGAGGATTTTTTTTTTCTTATATTTAGTTAAAATAAATTTTGTTAAATAAGATATTTAGAGATGATTTTAATGAAAGAATTTTATAGAACTTACCTAAACGCATGGTTTTTAAATCTCATGCCACATGGCTATATTTTCAAAAAAATATTTTAAAAATGACACATTGTAATTTTTTAAATTTATATTTTTGAATGTTACATATTTTATGTATACTGATAATTAAAAAGAGATAAATTAAAACAAATTTTTAAATATTTATATTTTTTAGATAAAATTATTATTTTTAATTATACCAAATATTAATTAAGGGTGAATAGGCTTCTCAAATTTTGGTTAATAATTTTTTAGTCTTTAGCTTTTAAAAATATATTTTTTTTGTTATTATGTATGGATTTTTCAAAGTGGGATGTTTAAACCAGTCCTATGAGCATAAAATTTTTTGAAAGGGGTTAGGGGTGTGTTGGGATTGCTAGCAAGAGGCTATTTTGTTCTCTCTTTCAATTTATTGGTTGTGTTTCTTGGGAGTGTAGTTGAAAATGCATCAATTTATTTTCTAATTTTGTTAATCTTAATCAATCCCTATTCATCTTGTATTGTGTTAATTAGGAAAGATTCTAAAGTAATTAGACAAAATGTTGAATTTAGTTTCTTTATTTATTGAAAATTTTCAATTTAATTAATTTTTAATTTTTCGTCTAATTTAGTTTAGAAGTTTTAATTCAAACTCAATTTAATTTAAAAATTAAAATTTATAGATTAAATTTCTTGATTTATTGACTTAAATAAAAAATCAAAAAGTTCAATTTATTAATTTTGGGACTAAATTTTTTGATTTATTAAATTTTTCGATTTATTAATTTAAGTCCAAAAATTAAGAAATTTAATGTCTTAATTTTTGGATTAAATTAAGCTTAATTTAAAACTTATGAATTAAATTAAACAAAAAATTAAAAATGAACTAAATTAAACTTTTCCAATAAATATAAGGGCTAAATTAAACTTTAAACCAAACTATTTATTATGTCTCAGAATTCTTGAGACCTGCCATTTTCTTCTATTATTTTAGGTTCAAGTCATATGAGGAGAGGGCCACTGTTTATCGTAATGTTGCGGAGACATTTCCACATCTTCTCAACATTTTCAACAACAAATTTGATCAAAGCTTATTTGTAAATATTCTAATTATTTATATATGTAAGCTCAATGTTTAATAGCAAACAACAAATTCTTGTACTGTACCTTATGATTAAACATGTAATGATCTACTTTTTGGTGCCATATTTTAATTATATTTATTTTAAGGTGTTCTTCAAGTGTCTCAGCAACTTATTTTCCTCTTTCTTTTATTTGTATATCCTTTTTATTAAGCTGATTGTTGTCATTAAAGTATGCATAGCATTATTTGATGTGGTAATTCCCATAAATGTGTACAACGTTTTTTGAACAAAATATGTTCGAGCCTTTAAAAAAAATTAAATTATCAATTTTAATCTGTCTATAATTTAATTTTCATTTTAATTCAGTTATGACTTTAATTTTAATATTTATTTTAATTTTAATTTTTTAAATTTAACCAAATTTTAATTTTAATTTCAATTTTAGACCTAGTCTTCGTTTTAGTTTTATTTTTAGTATCATTTTATTTTTAATTTAATTTTAATTTTAATCTTAATCTTAGTTTTAATTTTAATTTAATCTTGCTTTGAAAATACTTTTTTAATTGAATTGATTTCGAACATTAATTTTAGGATTTCATTTTTAGCCTTTAGATTTAAAGAGTGAAGAGAACAAGCTTACTTTATCCTTAGCCATTGATTTTTATTGAATTGTTTTTAGGCCATTAGATTTAGGTTTCTTTTATAACAAGAAACTTTGATTGGATCTTGACTTTTTTTTTTTTTTTAAAAAATCTAATATTAAGGTTAGATTTAAGGTTTTATAAAAGGTGAAGAAGATAAAATTATTTCAATTAAATCTTGACCCTTCAGTTTCATTAAAGTTTAATTTTAGCCTTTTGATCTAAAATTTGTAAAAAAGAATAAAAGAAAAATCAGTACAATTAAATTCAAATCATTAACTTTTTAGGATTAAATTTCAACCATTTAAATTAAAAATTTGTTAAAAAGAAAATAACACAAATTTGGTACAATTAAATCTTGGCTACTAATTCTTGTAAGAATAATTTTCAACCATTGGGTCAAAAGGTAAATAAATAAATTGTCCTAAAATTAATCATAACCCTCTAGATTTAATCCTAAGATCTTAACCCTTCATTTTGAGGCTTTTTTTTCAAGGATAGTACTTGGGCAAGTTTTGGTGGGTACCTAGCCCACTTAAATCCTAATAGGACATGTTTAAATAGCATGTAAATGGGTTTAGTCAAGTTCAGATTTAAAAAATTATATTTGTTATGGGTTTAGAAAAAGTTGTTGTTTAACATTCTCTCTCTATATATATATACTAATTATCAATTAGTTAATTATATATCTCGAACTTTAAATATTATACTCCTAAGGTCAAAAAATTGCATTGAAATAAAAAAATATATATTTTTTTATATTTTTTACATATTAGTGATATTTTTGAATATGATTTGAACTTTAATAGATTAGAATGAATAAATAAAATTTTACAAATCAATACATTTACTCTCTCTATCTCATCACTGTAAATCTCTTTCATTTCATATATTAGTATTCTCTTTAAATGTCATCATTTAAAACTCTTTCTATTTTTCAAGATTGTCTACATCTTTTTTTCCATATGCTTTTGCTACATCTACTAGTATTTTTTTTAACGTGATTGTATTTACTCATAATTTAATTTTTTTAAAAAGATTTTTAAAAAAATTATATTAATTAATTAATAAACCTTAAAATTAATAAAAAAAATTTTATTTAAAGTAAATGTAATAATAAAATAAAAGTAAGAATACTAAGGTAAGGATCTAAATTAAAATTATACAAATATCTAGAAAAACATTTTCATTTCAATCTAATTGAATTGCAGAAATATAATAATCTCCTTTATAAATTATTATTGCAACCCACTAAATTCATATTTTACCTTATCTTTATATAGCAATTACATGTATTTAAGTTCTAACTAATCCAAGATTTAAAATATTTATCTTATTAGATAAAATGCATTGTGCACTCAAATTTTTTTATTATTCATAATTTTTTTAATTTAAATTAGTAATGATAATAAAAATTTTAAAATTTTCAACACTTTGCCATCATAGTCAATTCTTTAATTTTTAAAAATTTTAGCTTGATTTTAAATATTTATTATTATCAATGAGTGATAAAAATTGAAATAAATCAATGATCAAAACAACTATATATCAATTGATTGAAAAAGAAGACAACAGTAAAAATTACATTACATCAACTTATTTAAATCGATTTTGCTCATTGGTTAAAAAAATTTTAAAATCAAGCTAAAATTGTAAAAAAATGGTTATAATTATAAAAATTTGAAAAATAATTATTTTTTTTTACATTAAGTCTTTAAATTACTTAAAATTATTATTATTAATAAAATTGTTTGTGAGTTAGAATATTTATAAGAATTTGTGAACTAGGATTTATAATAAGATTAAGAATTTAATATATTATTTATTATTTATTGTAAATTTAAAAAATTATAAAAATAATTTGATCAATTCATAAATTCTCCTATTCATATTTTTATATTTTTAATTAATTATTAAAAAAAATACAAGACTATAAGTGTAAAGTTTGATAAATGATTGGCGGTATTTTATTATTATTATTATTATTATTATTATTATTATTATTATTCAATGTAATTTATTTATTTTGATAAAAATTTAATGTTTTTAAAAATTTAACAAATTGAAATATTTATAACAAAAAAATATATATCACAAATATATTGATGTAAACTTAATTTATATAATCTAAAAATACATTATCATAGTTATATATTAAATTAATTCTTTTATATAACTTTAAATACTTATATATTTAATTAATCAGTTAATAATATAAAACTTAGTTAAATAGATAAAAAATTTGAAATGGATGATTATTTAAATTTGATATTTATAATATTTTATTATATTTTAATACAAAGTCAAAATTTATTTTTTATTTTAAATGATTAATTGTCTAAATAAGATCTAAATTATTTTTATGAAAAGCATTTTTAAATTTTTCAAAAATTTATAAATTACTATATTTTATTGACAAAAAAATAAAATTTATTTGAAAATAGGGCTAATTAATAAAAAACTATAAGCACTTTTCAATTTTACTAAAATTTTTAATTTTGGTTAATTTTATCAAGATTGTAAAATTAGTGTTAGTTTTATTAATGCTTTCAATACAAACTATTTTTTTAATTTAATACACCTGAAAATAATTTGAAAATATAAAAATATTTTATTTTTATACTTAATGAAAATAAAATAATTGAAAATTTGATTATATATAAAAGTAAACTCTAAATTTAGTAATCTATATTTTTACCAATATCAATAATTTTTTTAGAAAAAATACAAATTTATAATTAATAAAGTGGTTGTTATACTTGATTTGAATTAAAAATTTAAATTCTCGACTTTAATATTTAGTTAAAGTTTATTGGGGAATAATTTTTTTAAAAAAATTGACTACAAATTTTTAACAAATAAAATAGTTATTATTAAATAAAATTAGAATTTCAAATCTATTGGTGTAACTGAAAATTTTTATTTAATTAAATATTTAATTTTTTAATAATAAATTTACAATAATGTTAGTTAAATAGTTAGTTTTTAATAATAATTTTATGTGAAGGATATTTTTCCTATTATTCTTTCTCCTTCCCACACACACATATATATATATATAAAATAAAAATAAAATTTAATATTATAACTTTGTAAAATTAAAAATTAAAAAAGTAAATTAATAGAAGTGAAATTGGTGTTTAAGATTTTTTTTATTCATTTTATTGTAATAAATTAAATAATTTAATGAATTAATAATAATTATAGAATTAAGATTATTGAATTACTATATTAGGAATTATAATAAGATTTTGGGTATGAATAAAATTATTATTAAAACAATATTAAATTTTAATATATATATATATTAATTATAATAATATTAAAAATTAAAATTATTTAGTGATTTAGCGATGGACATACCATTACTAAATGTTATTGGCGACAAAATAATATTGATAAGCCTCTAGTTGTTAAAGTATTAACTATTAACTATGTATGTTAAAGTATTAACTTTGTATACATTATGGCTAAAATTTATTAGCAACAAAGTAATATGGATTCGTGGCATTTTTTTGTCATTATATTATTAGCAACGAATTTATATATATGTCATTATAAATTTGCTTTTATTAGTATTTTTGTAAATAATATAAATAATGAAAGATATTCTTGAAATCCAAATGTTCCCCTACTTCTCACTTATATATATATATATATATATATATATATATATATATATATATATATATATATATATATATTTATGGATAAATATATCAATTTTTAAATATTTCTCTCCTGTATATTATACTATTTGTTTCATTCAATTATGATTAGTCCTTCACCTTTAAAGTATAAAAATGAGGTCTTAAATTCAAAATTTTCACCTACCTATTAGGATTATTTACCTTCATATTGAAAAAGAAAAATAATTACCTCCAATTATGTAGCCCGTCAATCCCTTTCTCTCAAAATATTATTTCTCTCTTTGTCTCATGCTCGTGTCATATTAAACCACAGCTCCATTTATTTAGCAAAAAATAATTTTTATATGAAAAATATTTTCTATAAAAATTATTTTTTAAGAAAATGTTTTTTATGAAAATATTTTCTATTTTTTAGTTATAATGTTAAATTAATAGTAAATATTTATGTTATGTATTTATAAGTATTTTGACATTTAAATTGGATTGTCAAAATCTAGAAAATGAATTTCTGTAATTAAAAAAAAGAAGTAATTTTCTTTAAAAATAACTTAATTTTCCTTTCGATTAAGAAAATATTTTTTATTAATTTATTTTTCTTAATACTCTAAACAGTAAAATATGTAAAAATATTTTTAAAAAAATATTTTCTTAAAAATAAATGAAGGTTAAATCATTTAAACATGAGATATAACATAAATATAAAAGACACCTCTTTTCTTAATTTAATTTTTAATTATTAATTTTATTAATGATAAGCTTTTACAAAGTAAATATTTTTTTAATAATATTATATATCAATGATATCTCTTTAATAAAGTAATTTTTTTATTTAATTCAAAAAATAATTTAGAATTCAACTTTTCAAACTTTTAAAATAAACTAGTTTTTATCAAACGTGTCTTTTTACCCTCTTTGTATATATTCATGATTTAGTTTTTTTATATGTAATTATTTATTTATTTTTTATATATAATATAATATAATATAATATTATCATAATAAATTAATTATTAATAATTAATTAAATTTAATTCTTTGTTATTATAATATTAAATTATCATAATTGTATTCTACTCTTAATTAAATAAGGCTTATATTTCTTAATTGTTTTATATATTTAATACATTAATCCTAAACAAAATTAGAATATAACTCCATATTGTGTTACGTGGAATTGTTATTTTCTTTTTGAGAGGCATAACAACTATCAATGAGTAAAAATATATATTAGTTCATTAAATTTGAAAATTTTTGGAAAAAGGTAAAAATCAACTCAATTGTATAATAAAAAATTTAAAAAAAATCATTATCAGAAAATATTAAAATTGTCACAAAATTGAAATTAAATAGGCTAATTATTTAAAAAAATATTAAAATTTAATTTTGTAGTTAATTATTTGTTTAATTTTTTTAATTTATTGATACATACTTGTAATTTTATTTTATATATATAGTTTTCTATTAATTTTTTATAAAGTATAATACATTCATAATATATTAATTTTTAATAGATAAGTAAATTTAGTCATTCATTTTTATAATACCATAAAATTATTTAATTAAAATATTTCAAAAAAAAAATTAAAAAAAAAAACACATTACCAATATTTTAAATGATAAGAAATTGTTTTCCTATTAGAATATCCTATACTAACTTAATAAGTAAATAAAAAAAATTTTCTATTAGAATCCTATCATAATAACTTAATAACTATACCTAACGATATCCTAATTTGTTTATAACCAAAAAAAAAAAAAAAATAATATAATAAAAAAAATGATCAAATACTCCTAAATAGAATTTCGACTCTTCATTTCTTAGCATGTTGTATTAAGACTAAATATACCTGTTCTTAATTTGAAATGCTTAAGAAAAGACTATAGCTAGAGTGACATCCTAAACCCTTTTTGGAAAGTGACATAACTAAGTTTATCAGTTAAGGAGAACAATTTTTATTCATTTCATGCCTCCAATTACATAGAATTCACTCTACTTATTGAAGAGATACAACTAATTCTCTAGCAACTTCAACAGACTATAGAGTAGAGTGCAAATAGACTTGCGAAAAAATTTAAGAACAAGGAATCTATTTAGCATTAGTTCCGGAATCGTACCAATTCTTCTACTCTCCATATGAAAGCAATTCTACTTAAAAAAAAAAAAAATCTATTTGAAATTTTGAATTATTCTTCTATTATTATTATTATTATTATTATTATTATTATTATTATTATTATATACACATTAAACTGTAGAAAAGATTTTTAAGGCACAACATACATTATCCTCACAATAACAATATTTTTTGTGCCTAAAAATTAAATTCACCCTTGTGAAGATTTGCTTTTAAAACCTTAAGCCACCGCATTTCAATCTTGAACACCTTTTTTTCAAATGTTGCAGTCAGTAGAGACTTGGTGAACAAATTTACCAGATTTTCACTTGAACGAATTTATTGCACATCAATATCAACATTTTTCTAAAGATCATGTGTGAAAAAGAGCTCTGATGAAATATATTTCGTTCTATCTCCCTTGATGAATCCTCTCTTTAACTGTGCTATGCATGTTGCATTATTTTCATATAATATTGCGGGTATGTTATTGTAAGACAAGCCACACTTTTCTCAAATAAAATGAGTCATGGATCTCTGCCAAATGCATTCTTGACTTGCTTCATGAATTACTATTATTTCTACATGATTTGAAGAAGTAGTAGTTATAAATTTTTTTGTAGGTTGCCATGATACAACTGTACTACCACAGGTAAATAAATTGCCTATTTGAGATCATGCTTTGTGTGAGTGAAATAAATATCTTGCATATACATAACCAATCAGATATGGTCTAGATTTATTGGAATAAAATAAACCCATATCAATTGTTCCTTTTAAATATCACAATATATGCTTGATTCCATTCTAATGTCTTTGAGTATGAGTGGAACTATATTTTGCTAGCATATTAACAGAAAATGCTATATCCAACCTCGTAGTAGTGGCATGATGCATAAGTACACCAATTGTGCTAAGATGTGGTACTTTAGGACTAAGGAGTTCTTTATCATCTTCTTGAGGCTAAAAAGGGTCTTTATTCATATCAAGTAATTAAACAACCATTGGGGTACTCTATAGGTGTGCTTTATCATTGTAAAATCGTTTCAAAATCTTTTCTGTATAGGTAGATTAATGAACATAAAAATTTCTTCTGGTAAATGTTCAATTTGTATACCAAGATAAAATTTTTTCTTTTCAAGATCTTTCATCTCAAATTCTTTCTTCAAATATTCTACTATTGTGCGAAATCCCGCAAGTGCACAGATCTTTAACAAGTAACAAAGTGATGAGTAGAGTATCGTTTCTACGAAGATCTTATTGAGCACTAAACTAAATAGCAATTATAGTTATCTAGGCGAACAAATTTAGAGAAGTAGCAATTAAATCTAATTTAATGAAATAAAATCTAAAACAATTAACTAAATTTGAATATCAATTAATAAAAGCATTCCAAAGCTAGGGCTTCATACTTCAATCAATTTTCAATTCAATCCAATTCATTCAATATATGGGAGATTATTAATTTGAAGGAAATTAATTTTAAGTTATATTAAGTCCTCTCTCAAGGCACTCAAGTTGTGTTTTAATTAACTCAAACCTTACTTTCGTGGCGATTAAATCAATTAAAACTCATTAAGTTGTTTGATTAATTGTTAGATCCACTTAGCATTCTAGCCTATCTATATATCAAGAACCCTATGTTCGAAATCCTATTATTCCAATATCAATCTTTACCTTTCGGTCATTCAATTAATATCTAAACTCAATACTAAGTGGAGTTCAACACAAAGCATGTATTAAGAATGCAAGAAATTGAATCAAAAAATAAAAAACCTAATTTATTAATTCAAATAAGACCAATCCATAACTTAATTAAAAGTGCTACATCTCTAACCCTAGAAGAAGAGAAACTACTAACACATAGTGAGTTTTACAATCAAGTTTGTAAAATAAAAGAGAAAAGATGAGAGAAGAAAATAGAATGAAAGAACCTAGATGGAGAATTGCAGCTTTGGACTTTTGAAACTTCTCTTAAAACTCCTCTGAAAGCCTTGCAAATCTGTTTCTCCTTTTACCTTTCTTAAAGGTAATATGCTCTCTTAAATGTATAAGGTTATTCCCAATTGAAACCCTGAATTATTATATTTATATCTGGTGAAAAATATTTATTTTAGAGTCCAAATAGGCTTAGAAAACCTACAGGAATGACCAGGAATCATGGGAGGTAGAGTATGAAATTCTATCTCCGAGCACTACACGACCTGTGTAATTGTTTTAGTTTACACGGGTCTACCCTGTGTAACTTTTTGGATCTCAAATTTTCAGCTTTTCTGCAGCTTAGAAGGTTACACAGGCTGTTTAATTTTATGTCTTTAGTTACACGGGTTGTGTAATTTAAAATGGCCCCAAAACTGCATTTTAATGCTCCAACTCTTTTCCAATTCCATCCATGCCTTCCTGAATCATCGAAATGCACTTGATAAAAAAAAAAATCATGGGATTAGACCAAATTAAAATAGAACTTAAAAGAAAACTAAAAACACTTAAAAATAAACATAAAAGTAACTAGATACTAATAAAATACAATTAATATAATTCCTAAATGCCTATATGATATGACTACATCATCCATTGCTTTTTGGAGCTCTGCTGGGTTCCAATGAGATTTATATCATCAACATATACAACAACAATAATAAATTTAGATATTGATTTCTTTATAAATACACATGGACAAATTAGGTCATTTATATAGCCTTCTTTTACTAGATATGTACTGAGGCGATTGAAACACATGCACCTAAATTACTTCAAACCATACAAAGATTTTTGTAATTTAATTGAATATATTTCCTAGGAATTTGATTTATATACTTTAGGCAATTTAAATTCTTTGGATTTTTCGTATAGATATTACTATCAAGTGAGCCATATCGATAGGTTATAACCACATCCATCAAATGCATTTCAAGACTTTCCTGTACCACCAAATTGATGAGATATCAAATTGTAATTGCATTCATAACAAGAGAATATGTTTCTTCATAATCAATATTAGGTCTTTGTGAAAAACCTTGTGCCATATGGTGTGCTTTATATCTTATAATTTCATTACACTTATTCCATTTTCACACAAAAATCCATTTACATCTGACCAATTTCACACCCTTTGATGTTTGGACTACAGGTCCAAAAACTTCAGGTTTTGTAAGTGAATTCAATTCTGATTGAAATGTATGTTTCCATTTTGGTCAATCATGTCTTTGTTGACATTATTCAATAGATTAAGATTAAAGATCCTCACCATCTTTTATAATATCAAGTGCAATGGTATAAGCAAAAACATCATCAATTACTGTTGCTATTTATTTTAAATTTCTCCCTGCATTGACAAAACTTATTGATTTCTCCTCATTTTCTTGAGGTTTGGGTATATGAATTTCTTCAGGAATTATTTTTGCAGGAATTTCATGATTGATAATATCTTGATCCTTTTCATATGATTCTTCAATAATGCTATTTGTTATTTTCTTCCTCCTAGGATTTTTATCTTTAGAATCCAATGGTCTACCACGCTTCAGGTGTACTTTAGACTCATTAGCAATAGCACTAATAAATGGTCATATGAGGACATTAATCTGAACTAGAATTTTCACAACTAATATATGTGATTTGGTTATTCTTTTTGTATTGATAAATGCGTCTGGCATTTGATTTGCTATTATTTGCAAATGAATAATCTCTTAAACTTCTTGTTCACATATGGCTACACGAGGGTTAAGATGATGTAATGATGGAGCCTTCCATTCAATTTCTCTTTTGATTTCCTTCCCCTCTCCCCCTAATTCTGGAAAGAATTTTTCATCAAATTGATAGTTAGCAAAATGAGCCATAAATAAATCTCCTGTCAGTGGTTCAAGGTAGCAAATAATGGAGGGTAATTCATACCCAACATATATGCCTAACCTTCTCTAAGAACCCATCTTGGTGCATTGTGGTGGTGCTATTGGCATATATATAGCACATCCAAAAATTCTTAGATGAGAAATATTTTGTTCATGACTAAAAGCCAATTGTAAAGAGAAGAATTTATGATAATTTGTTGGCCTAAAATGAATAAGTGCTGCTACATGAAGAATAGCATGACCTCAAACAGAAATGGGTAATTTGTTCTCATTAGTAGTGGTCTTGCTATCAACTGGTAATGTTTAATAAATGACTCTATTAGGCCATTTTGTGATGAACATAGGCTACAGGATGTTCAACAACTATTTCAACTGATAAATAATATTCATTAAGAGCACGTGATGAGAACTCCACGGCATTATCAAGCGAATAGATTTAATTAGATAATCCAGAAATTGTACTCTTAATTGAATTATCTATGTAAGTAATTTTGCAAACACCAGGTTGCAAGTTGATAATAGAGACCATGTGTCCATCTTAAAGATGCATCTATTAAGACCATAAAATATCTAAACTGCCTTGTTTTGATGCTTGATTTTTATCCTTGATGGTGTCTCCAAGACCCATTGCATCTAGCTGAATTTCAGCATCTAAAATTCATGACAGATAATTCTTGCTTGAAATATCAAGGGCCATAAATTCAAGTTTTGCAAGGTTTGCAAAGGTGAAGAAAGAAGAAAGTACCTTAAGTCTATTTTAAAATAGGTGCTTAGAATGGTATAATCTCGTGTTGATAACATATTATAAAAAAAATAATAATAAAGTTAAATACATGCATTTATAGAGAGAAAAAAGAATTTTATTATATGGATAGAAAATGAGTCCAAAAATGATGATCAAAACCCTATGTATAGGATACATAATAAACCCCAAAAGACATAATATTAAATGGTCTACTAAACAGACTTATAGAGAAGATAACTGGATTCATCAAAAATTCAAGTGGACATTCATCATAAATATGGTTTTATAACATAATTTAAGTTTTTTTTTTTACTTAATTTAAGTTATAATTATTAATTTCATCTTTATTTGTTAAAATTTCTGAAGTTACGTCGTTTAAGAACTCTAAACCTAAAACCCTTGGCAATTTTCTTTCTCATTTGGCCACCGAGTTACGTCGACCTCGCTACCCTCTCCCCTTCCCCTCAGCTCCCTCTTGTCTCTTTCTCCCAATTACCTTTTTCACTATCTTCCCCATCAGCCATCCTAAAAGAGTCACTTCCCCTATCTCACCTTTTCACAAAATCCCTCCTCTATCTCTTTGTAACACCCCTAAGTTCGGTGAGTGCGTTACCAACATAGTGACCAGTCTTTGTCCGGACAGCTAGGATGCTAGAACTACACTTCGTTATGAGTGAGGAGACATAAAATAATGAAATACAAGAAAATAAAATACAAGAAAAACAAAGGAAAATAATAGCAAAGAAATGTAACCAAGTTAAGCGGCGGAAACCCTAGCGATGGTGACACTGAAGTCACGGCGTGAACGTTGACTAATACTGCGGGGAACCCTGCAAAATATTTTTTGGACTTAAAGAGACATCAATTGAAGTATAAATATCATTAGAAATAACAAAGAAAAAATAAATAATTAGTACAAAGAGAAGTGAGAAATCGAAAAACAGACAAAACCTGGTGTTACCGAAAAATCGGGAATGCAACCCGAACAGGGGCATTATGGTCATTTGACATCCCGAATTGTCTTTTGACCTAAATTTCCATTAAAAATAAATAATATTACACTTAGAAAATAAAATAAAAAATTTATTTAGTGGTACCTAAAGTAAATAGCCAAAAGTGGAGTGAAAATGGTGTAAATAACACATTAAACTTATAATATGATTAAATAATGTGAGTGGGCCACTAAAGGAATAAACTAAAAGCATAATGGGGCAGGTGTACACCCATTATCCCATCTGCATTTCATCTTCCTCACTTGAATTCAGTCATGCCCATTTGAGAAGGAAGAAAATCCTCCATGGCGTTTTCTTCAAGCTTGATCCACTCCTCCATTTCACCTCCAATCACTTAGGTAGCTTCATTAAAAATTGGCCTACATCACAACAAAGAGCTTGATACCAAAATCAAGAAGTTTGGTGAAGGTTTAGCAAGTTGCAACTAAAGGTGAGTTTGTATTTTTGAACTTTGCTTTGTTAAAGTTTGTATACTTGTTATGGGTGTTTGAATTGTGAAGAAAATTTTCAAGTTTGAGAGTTCTTGATATATCCATTTTTGGACAGCCATGGAGTTGTATATTTGATGAATTATTTTACATATGTTTGATGGGAATTCATGTTGAATAGGGTGAATTGATGTCCTAGTAGTTAATTCTACATGTAAATGGTGATTATGCACTTGGAATGGAAATTGATGAATTATGGACACTTTGGCATGGTGAAGTTTTTTCGGCAGCCTTGAAGCTTCTTTGATAAATGTATATGTTCATGAAGATATGGCAGAATTATGACATTGAGGATTGATGGATATGTATATAAACTAGTTGTGTAAAGTGTATGAAATAATGAGTAATGTTTATGTGTATATGTAATTGTATTTGGACTTTATGAATTGGAGTTTTATTTGGTGTGTTAAGGATGTTTGTAATCTGCCCAAAGTGACTTTAAAGTGAAGTGGTATGTGGTTTTGGTAATGTACCAAAACAGAATTGGTAAGGGAAGTGGATATATAGTAAGGTAAATGTGTCATTGATGTATGTTTAAGCAAGGTAATTATGTTCCTCCCTCTTTGACTTGCCAGTCTGAGGTGAGTGTGGATGAGTACTCATTATTCAGCTAGCTTCCTCCCTCATTGATTTCGATTATTGGGGTGAGTATGTCTTATCGTGGTGTACAACACGGCATGTGTGAAAAAAATTGTGTCATGGCTTAAATTGTGATATTGATTGGCAACACTGTATTCTTCAGTTATTTGATCGAATTGTGTTATTAATTGGCAAAACTGTATTCTTCAGTTATTTAATCGAATTGTGTTATTAATTGGCAAAACTGTATTCTTCAGTTATTTGATCGAATTGTGTTATTAATTGGCAAAACTGTATTATTCAGTTATTTGATCAAATGGTGTTATTGATTGGCAAAACTGTATTATTCAGTTATTTGATCAAATTTATGTTATATGAACTTTGTAAATTGTGAAATGAAATTATGAACTATTTGATTTGTGAATTGTTAATAAAAGATTTATGTATCGCATTTCAAATTGTTATTGTGCACCACTGAGTAAATTTTACTCAGCGATAGCTTTCATTCTTTATCGCAGTAGGCAGACAGAGCAGGCGTGAACTAGTGCTAGTATATCCAATGAGAGATTTTGGGTATAATGAGTATACCACATTTTGCATTTAAATCTTTGTAATGTATATTCACTGTATGTATATTTTGTCCTTGGTTTTGAGCAGTTGTAAATTCAAATTGTACATTGAAGTTGTAAAATAATTATGAGTTATTTTGGCTTAAAAAAAAATTGTATTATATTTCTTGTATCTCAGTCTTTGAAAAATCACTTTTGATTCCTATTGAGAAATATGTTGGAGTTGAGATTTGGAAATATATTGAAGTGCTTTTTACAGGTTTTCTGAAGAACTGTTTTATCCAAAATACAGATGGCACTCTGCCAAAATTTTTACAGAAATTCCAAATAAATCAAATGAGTTAGTTGTTTCACTTGATTCACCAAAGTCTTTAACTTTGTAAATAGTGCTCACTGTAAAAGAAGTAAGAAAAGTTTTTAAAATCCCTTGTAGTGTGTTTAATGGGTTATCAGTAGACGGAGTTGGTAATTTATTAAGTATACTACGGGATCATGTTATGCCTTACAGAGGGGTAGGGTGTGACACTCTTTATAGCACAAGTGATAGGAAAACATCACTGAAGCAACTCGTTGGCTCTCCTCACAGGTGAGTACTCGGTAGGAGCAATATAATGCCAATGTTATTAATTTTGTATAATGCCAATGTTATTAATTTGGTTTACTTTATTGAGTGATGGGAATTTAATGGTGCTTGATTAAGTTGATTTAGTGTGTTAGTTACCCCAAACAAGCTTGCTTGCTTGATTAGATTTTCCTTCTCAAAAGTTTTAATTTGGTTTTCTAGATAAGACCAAGTAGAATTGATAATTTAAGGAAAAGAAAAACTTATTAGTTCCTATTAATTTAGAATTTGGATATCACGATAATTTTTAAGAGAAAAAAGGAAGATGATTTTTTTTTTTAATTTTCTTTTCTTTCGTGCTAAATGCATTAGAACTCTATGGTGGAAGTTGGATTTTTTTTTTCCCTTTTTTTTTAAATTCATAATGCATTAGAACTGACTTTGTAAAAAATGCCTACATTATTTCTTCATTTAACAACACCAAATGATGCTCTCTTAAATCCATTCCAAGTTTTGGTTTTTTTCAATTACGACGTTCAAAATCCTTTACAAGAATTTTTTCTTAAATCTAAATGTTGGTATTGATTCAACATCTTTTAACCATGATTAAAGATTAGTACCTAGAACAAGGTAAATGATTTTTGTTCTATTTATCTGAAAACGCATGTTGCAACATTTTTCAATAAAACATTCACTTAGCTATGTATAGAATAATGCTTTTTTTTTTTTTGCCATTCGTGAATGGGTTGCAAATATATTTTGTTTATGTGGATCAAAGTCTACTTTTCATGGCTATTGGGTTACTTTAATATCTTGAAATGAATATGAGTAGCGTTTACAGTTTAATTAGGTTTGTCAAATCCTTGCTTCGATGAGAGTTTGATGATTGTTTTTGCAGAGGGTTGTATCTACAGTGAATAACTAGCAACTACATTTTGCTCTTTAGATTATTGTTAATGTATTTTTGTTCATGCACACCTAAATAGTTAAGATGTTTTCTCTTTTAGAAAAAAGGAAAATTTAATATTCAAAATAAGATTTTAATGGTTCGAAGGATCCCCATTGTTGAACCACTTTTAACTTTTTTAAAAATTACATTCCAAGCATAATTTTAACGATTCAAAGGTGAGTCCCCTTTGAACCATTTCTATCTCTTTTAAAATCATATTCAAAATATGATTTCAACTGTTTGAACGAGAGTCCCCTCGAACCCCTTTTATCTTTCTTAAAAGTATATCCCAAACATAATTTTTATGGTTCCTATATAAAGTAGAACTCTTATTTTAGTGTTATTCCTAAATTGAGTGGGACTCATAATCAGATTAGGATTGAGGGAATCAACACTATAACACTATAAATAGGAAAAAGGTGAAAAAGGTTATATTGGCTTTTAGCTTATGGAGTAAGGCTGTCGCTCATTGTAGAGAGGGGCCTTGCCAATTGTTGCAGATTTGGCTCTGCCCATTGATGAGAGGCTTTTGCCCATTGCAGTGGAGAGAGGCTTCGGCCTAAGGTGGAGAAATGACATAGAATTCAAGAGGAAGGGATTCTTGTCCATTAGTGAGAGGACTCTTGCCCATATAGTTAAAGACACCATTTGTGGTGTAGTATTATAATAGTAAATATATTGGGTTATGTCTAGAGAAAATTGAGAGGGACTAACTAATGTATTTACTATGAGCAGTTTGATATAGTATGGGTTCTCTTGGGTGTAATTGGGTTTATGGGTAGTATAGTTTGAGCTTGTAATTGATATTTATTATAGTGGAAAATGACATGCCCATGGATGTAGCCCTATATTGAGAGGGTGAACCACGTAAATATTAATATTTTATGTGTTTACTTTGTTTCTTTGTAGTTTACATACTTCCGCTGTGCACAACAAATTGGCATCAGAACATGAGGATGATCTTGGTAAGTTTGATTGAAGGTGAAGCTGCTGCGACATGTAAAAGTCACACATGCAATAATGGTGATGATGGAGAGTTGAAATTGAAGTGGAGCTCTTGATGTAAAATCAAGAAAATTGATGATGCGAAAATTTTTTGAAGAAAGAAGTAAATTACACCCAAGATGAAGATTAGAGCGATTGATAATTTGAAGGGTTCAAGTCCAAGCATGGAGATATGATAATTGAAAGTACACAAGAATTCAAGGCATGCAATGGTTTATGGATTTTAAGTCAAGGTGGAGATTGTTAGAATTATGACTCAAAATTCTAGTGGGATTTGGAGAGACCTTTTTTTAATTTAAGTGTGAGAAATATTGCTTAATAGGATAGAAGAATATTTTCTATGTAAAGTAAAACTCTTATTTTAGTGTTATTCCTAAATTGAGTAGGACTCCTAATCAGATTAGGATTGAGAAAATTAACACTATAAATAGGAAAATAGTGGAAAAGGTTATATTGGCTTTCAGCTCATGGAGTGAGGCTGTCGCTCATTATAGAGAGGGGCCTTGCCAATTGTTTCAGATTTGGCTTTGCCCATTGATGAGGGGCTTTTGCCCATTGCAGTAGAGAGAGGCTTCGGCCTAAGGTAGAGAAAGGACATAAGATTCAAGAGGAAGGGATTTTTGCCTATTGGTAAGAGGACTCTTGCTTATATAGTTGAAGACACCCTTTGTGGTGTAGTATTGCAATAGTAAATATATTAGATTATGTCTATAAGAGATTGAGAGGGACTAACTAATGTATTTACTATGAGCAGTTTGATGTAGTATGAGTTCTCTTGGGTGTAATTAGGTTTATAGCAAGGGTTTTGCGGACATCGGACGATTCTCACCGAAGTGGAAAAAGTGAGGAGTCGCCACTTTAATTTTAAAGGGAATTAAAGAAAACCATTGCTAAAAATAAAAACCATTTCCAAAATAGAGATTCTAGGTTCGAAGTCCATTCACGGGTGGGGAAAGCGTTAGGCACCCCTCCTCGTCTCTTAATGAGGGTCGGTAAATTTAACGATGTGCTCTTACGATTGATAATTTTGGGAGGGTTTGGAGTCATGATGTAGGTCCTTATTATTGATAAAAGGAGCGTTTAATATCTCACCATTTTGGGTTTCCCAAGAACACGGGTACATGGGATGACCCTACAGTGAATTGGTATTATGTTCTTTTGATTTGTTAAGTATTTTATCTAATTTCTCCCGCGTCGAATTAGGACTTTAATTCTAAAGAGCTATTATTTGATCCTTAAGGATTTATAATAAATGAGGAGGACTCTCGGCTCATATATTATGTACCTCGGTATTTAGATGTTAATAAAGATTAGAATTTTAATTGAAAAGAATTTTGGAAAGGACTCTCTCCTGATCTCTTAATGTATTCTTATTAGAATTTTAGTTAGAAGAATTCGGGTAAAGACTCTCTCCTAATCTCTTAAGATGTTTTATTAGAATTTCAGCTAAGAGAATTTGGGTAAGGACTCTCTCTCGATCTCTTAAATGTTTTTATTAGAATTTTAGCTAAGAGAATTCGGGTAAGGACTCTCTCCCGATCTCTTAAAATGTTTTGAGTTTCAGCTATGAGAATTCAGGTAAGGACTCTTCCGATCTCTTAAAATGTTTTGAGTTTCAGCTATGAGAATTCAGTTAAAGGCTCTCTCCCGATCTCTTAACATATTTTTATAGTTTTTGCTAAGAGAATTCGGGTAAGGACTCTCTCCCGATCTCTTTGGGTTAAGAACTCAGGAAAGGACTCTCTCCCAGTCTTTCTGATATAGCATCGGACACTTTTACAAAAGGTTTAAATTATGGAAATCCCTATAAAGTACTCTTTTTAGAACTCCCTATTCTGAAAAGTGAGTCGTGAATATTGGTTCAAACTCTATGTCGATCTTCCGTGTAATTCCTCGACCTCTACGCTATCCGAACTCCTTCACCTCCACCCGTATGGCTTACTATATGAACTTTTTTATTTTGAGTTTTGTGTCTTATGATCCTAGTTTGTTTCGATTCTCCGATCTTATAGCCTATCATCTGGGCTTGACTCGTTTCTCCTTTTTTGATCTCGTGATTTATCTATTCGAGCTAATCTCGGTTTCTAACCTCACTACTCATCCAGACCTTCTACATCGATATGGAATATGTCTATTTTCCTAATTATTTGTTTGGGTTGAAGGTCCCTGAAACATCACTTTCATCCATGCTCCTCATGGTCGTTACGAAGTGTTAACGACCCGAGCTCTTAGTTATGTGAAATAAGTGTTGAAAGTAATGATAATTGTAAGACTTGCAAATGAAAGGAGGCCAAAGATAAAATATGACAGAAACCGAACTTGATACGCTCCTATTCTAGGAATTCAATATGACAAGGCACCTTAGGATACTCACGTCATGAATGCAAACTAGCAATGTTTAATAATGGGCGAGTTAGACGCTTACCTGCGGAGTGCTGAAATAATGGATGAATCAATACCGATGCCCTGCAGACTTTGGAACTGCTATAGCTGAGAAGAGGGAGTGTCTGGGGGCTATCGAAGGAAATGACAATGGGGCTTTAATGACGAACTGTAATCAAGCTTTCAAGATTGTACATGGTTACTAAGAGTATAAATCACAGGACCTATAATTTCAATGAAAAGATCCTTTAGAAAACTTGTTTCTAAAGTCTCTAGGAATTTCAACGGTTTTGGAATGAAGGGCAATAAGATTATATAAAAAATACAGAACTTTCATGACCATCATCTCCCTCTTTCTTTCTGCCTCCTTTTTTCCACTATATTGCTTGTAGGTATTTATAGGGAATGGGTACTCAAAATGAAGGGTCAGGGTCCTAGCAGGAGGAGATGGAAGGCTCGGATTTAAAAGAACACGATCTGATGCCTTAGAATTAAAGAGAATCAAGATTGAGGGTCAGGATTTGGTTCAGAATCTTTGTCTTTTCATTCCTTAATCCAATGATCAGGGATTCCACCTTACAGGATGGATCCAAGGGCTAGGAGCAAAAGGTGCCAAATCATTTATTCACTTTTGATCTGAAGGTCTCGAATCTGTACTTACAAGTGTGATGAACGGTGCAAATTAAGATGTACATGGGCTTCTTTAACCGTTTGAGATCCGATGGTAAGGAGTTAAACCCAAAAATTTGAGGGTCAAGATCGAAAGTGATTTTGATTCTCCAAGCCCTCCGATCTCTATAGGTCATTTCTCAGTTTAGCCGATCTCTTTTATGGTTGTTCTGGTCTTTCAATTTGGCTCTTTCTGCATTTGGTCTCTTTTCTTCCTGATCTTAATTTTTGATCCCTTCCTTTCCTCTTAAAGCAATTAATTCTTCGATTACTGATGGATCACTTCAAGTTTTGCATGTAATAAATGCCAAGGCCCTATATATATGCAGGGGAATTTCGTCTTTCATATACTCACATTTTCCCTTTTCTGGTGAATTTCTAATGTTTTACTTTTATGTTCTTAACTTTTCTGATGAGAATTCTCCTCATGATAATCACCTTGATCTTTTTCCGAATGTTTTCCTTGCCCATCGCCTGAAAATGGATGATTCCGCAATCTGAAACTCATGAGGGCGTCGTCTAATGATGGTGAGGGAACTAGACTAATTGACTGATCAAGGTTGAAATTGACTATCGTGCCGATCTTGGATAGATTCACCGGCACATCCTGCAAACCAATCTCTGACAAGGGGACCGCTAATTTCGATCATAATATCGGTGACTACCTCTTGAAGTTCATTTGGCTCCCAACCATCTCAGGGGTCCCGATCGTAGCTCAATTCTAGTCGATGACATTGACGAAGACACCAAGCTTCCCTTAGTCTTTTCCGTAGCTGACGAGAGCTACCTTCCTGATCTCCACATAACTCTTGAACGGCATCTTGAAATGGGAGTGGTCCGAACCGTCGGAACAAGATAGGTAGAATATAGTGAAGGGAAATTTGTAATTGTTGATCTTGAGAGATTGCCCAAATGATGTAATCTGACCTTTTGGAAATGAAATGAAGTTTTATTTATTAAAAATTGATTATTCATTTTATTTTATTGCATTGTTTTCTGATCTCTTATAACTGTGTCTGATCTGATCTCACAACTCACACTCATTGACCGATCTCTCCTGACCGATCTTTAAATATCCGATCTCTCTGCCATGTTTTTAGAATTCACTTTTGATGAGTCATTAAAACGGTCCAATCCCATTAACCGATGCGTCTCTTGGGGTTTCATGAGCATTTAATGCTCGGGCAGGTATAAATAGGGAGGAGTATTAGCCATTTGCCCATTTACGCCATTTTCAGAATCTCTGAGCAATTTCTTTGTTCTCGCTTGCTTTCTAAAGTTTTCCGGCACCGATTTGCACTCTGGTAAGGACTTTAATCTTTTTCTGATCAGTTTTATCTTTATCTTTGAAAATGAGCAGTACCGGCAGTTAGAGAGCTGCAAGTCCTCCTTTTGTTCACATTTCGTGGACTTCGGACGAAGGTGATGTGGCCAGACTAAGTGAGCGACCTGAACCTTTTACAGCTATTATCCCGGTCCATGGTCAAGCGACTAAGTCAAAATGAGCTTCGACTTCAAAGAAAGACAAATTACCTATGGACGAATTGCCATCGGTCCTCGGGGAGACCGATCTCCAGTCGAGTAGCCAAGAGTATAACCTTCTGATTGACTCCTTGAAACTTATCAGATGTCATGGCAATCTTTGAGCCGATCATTTCTTTGAAGAAACCGACTTAATCATGGTGTATGAAGAATAACTAAAAGTCGAGCTTCGGTTTCCCCTTGACTAATTCTATAAAGCCATTCTGAAGTTCCATCATGTCTGTGTAGCCCAGGTGCATCCAAACTCCTACGGACTGTGGTGGCCTTCAAAGGTTTATGCCGAGCTAAAAGCTCGAGCCCACGGTGAAGGTTTTTGCTAAATTACACAAGCTTGCTAGGAGAAAAGATGATGAATATTGGTTTTTCCAAGCCAAGCCAAACTGTGAGCTCTTCACTGATCTTCGTTCTTCATTAAAGAACTGAAAAGATCAGTTTTTCATATTGAGGAGCAAGGACACGAATGGCTTTGAGGGCATTCCACGCAGTTGGCAGTATTTGGTCCCTTCAGTTCCAAAGAAGATCACCTAAATAAAGATGAGGATGCCATGGTGAAGGAGTTAAAGGATCAGGTGGCCACTCATAAGTACTCATGTTTGGATGCGGTTATGGTTGAACTAAAATGTTGGATGATGTAAGTGATCGCCCATGAGGACTATGAGCAACAACTTTCTAACTATGGCCCCGGGATCAGTATAATCTAGATCTTTGGTCTCTTAACTTTGGTGATTTCACTAACTTATTCTTTGTTCAGGTATGGCGAGGCGAGCGCAAAGGAAAGCGAAGCGAAAGAGCGAGCTCGCCAGAAAGTGCGGAAGATGAAAGTTCTTTGCTGCACTCTTCTTTGCTCGACGCCAAGGAGAGACTTGGTAGAAGTACCAAGCTCTCCGTTTTGACCTTCAGAGCAGCCAAACTCAGGGGTGGAGATCATTCCCTCTCCACCTCAATAAGTAGAACCTCCTCCATCAGTTTCTTCAAGTGCATAAGGGGGACCTTCTAGACTAGTCGTTTGGATGCTCTCCCAAGTGCTCAGGTCTTTATCCATTCTCTGGAAAGGAATAGTTCAGTTCAGGTTAATCCTGATCTAGCCAAGGTCTTGAGTGCTACTATCTGCTTTCAAGAAAACTGGAACAGGATGGCCCAGGATAACATTGACGATCTCCTGACTCAGAAGATGAGCTTGGGCTTGGAGACTATTGCGAACCAGCATATGATTAGAGAAAAGGCTCATCTCTTGAGATAGGAGATTTTAAAGGTGGTTCAGGATGCAGCTACCACCAAAGCCCAACTCTCAACTACTCAGGACCATATCGCCTAGATAGAAGATCGAACGAAGTCTTACGAAGAAAGGATAGCTAAACTAAAATGGGAACTTAAAGACACTCGAGCCTGCCGATCTATCGATCTCACTCGATTTACTGAAGAGATCAAAGTGAAAGAAGAAGAGGCCCTAGCGAGAGAGGCTGGTGCCTATGTGAATGCACATGGCGATCTTTTGGTTGAGCTAGTGAAGCACTATCCTGAAGAGGACTTCTCCTGGATGGAGGAGCTTGTCCCAAGAGTTGAAGATGATAGCAAGGAGGAGCCTGAGAGAGAGAGAGGGAATGATGAAACTGAAAATGTACTCGAAGAGCAGGTCAGGGGAGACCCTTCTATCGAATAACTTTATACTTTCTTTGAAATGAATTAAGTCTTTTCATGCTCAATTTTCTTGATGAGATTGAAAAACATCAAATTAAGTTGTGTGAGTACTTAATAGAATTAACTCTTAATTAATTAAACAAAGTTAAACATTAAACCTGAGGCTGGCTATTAATCATAAAACATAAGACTACTTAGAGAGACACATGAATATGAGATTAGTCGGTGCCGTGACCGAATATCAACTAAAACTTTGAAACATTTGAAGAGTGATTTTGTAAAATTGTAAAGATTTGAAAATGACTTGAGCTTATTAGGATCGGAACCATTATTTAGGGATCGGATAAAACATTAACTTTGTTAAAAAAATGTTTGAACAATTCGAGCGAGATACCTGATCACAAGACTATACGCAATTTGGAATTTTGAGGTATTTGAATATAGTGAGATCGAAAAACAATAGCATGTAAGATCAAATGGTCCGAAGATCCAATATCGATTCGAACACGTCGAATAAAGATGAAGAGATCGGAAAACAACCTAACTTGAACATGAGATCGAGTTATTCCAAAACCATTGCTGAGTTCAGATAAGTGACCTGTGATCGGGTCAGTAATTGAGAACGAATAACATTAAGATAGAAAATCCATTCAAGAAAGCATTTGAAATTATAACTTCATTACAACTTTAAAAGAAAATTGTATGTTAAGTTATGCATTTGAGAGTCGACCAAAATATGGTGTCTACAACTACCCCTCTTTACATAATTTCTATTAAAGAGAATGAAATTCTCTTGTATAGGAATCATGTAACGATTTAGAACCATATTTTGGGCGGATAAAATTTTGAAATAAAATACTGCAAATTAGAGCGTTGGAAATTCAAATCAACTTAAATCTTGGATCCAGAGGTTGATAAAAGAAAAATACAAGAAATTAAAAGCAACTTGGATCTTGAATCCAGATATTGAAGACGGGGGCATTGAATGCTAAAAATTAAAATCAATTCGGATCTTGAATCCAAAGGTTGATGACAAGAATTAAAGTGCTGAAAATTAAAATCAACTTGGATCTTGAATCCAAAGGTTGATGACAGGAAATTAGAGTGCTGAAAATTAAAATAAACTTGGATCTTGAATCCAGAGATTGATAACAAGAAATTAAAATGCTGAAAATTAAAATCAACTTGGATATCGAATCTAGAGGTTGATAAAAAGAAATAAATGCTAAAAATTAAAATCAACTTGGATCTTCAATCCAGAGGTTAATAACAGGAAATTAAAGTGCTGAAAATTAAAATCAACTAGAATCTTGAATCGGATATTGATAACGAAATTAAAATTAACTTGGATATTTAATCCAGAGGTTGATGACAATGCAGAATATTAAAATCAACTTGGATCTTGAATCCAGAGGTTGATAACAGGAAATTAAGATGTTGAAAATTAAAATTAACTTGGATCTTGAATCCAAAGGTTGATAACAGGAAATTAAAATCAACTTGGATCTTAAATTCGGAGGTTGATGACAAGAATTAAAATGCTGAATATTAAAATCAACTTGGATCTTGAATCTAAATGTTGATAACAGAAATCAAAATGCTAAAAATTAATATCAACTTGGTTCTTGAATTATGAGGTTGATAATAGGATATTAAAATCAACTTGGTTATTGAATCTAGAGGTTGATAGTAGGAAATTAAAATGCTAAACATTAAAATAAACTTGGATCTTGAATCCAAAGGTTGATAATAGAAAATTAAAATACTGAAAATTAAAATAAACTTGGATCTAAAATTCAGAGGTTGATAACAGGAAATTAAAATGCTAAAAATTAAAATCCACTTGGATCTTGAATCCAGAGGTTGATAACAGGAAATTAAAATGCTAAAAATTAAAATCGACTTGGATCTTAAATCCAGAGGTTGATAACAGGAAATTAAAATGCTGAAAATTATAATCGACTTGGATCTTGAATCCAAAGGTTGATAATAAGATATTAAAATGTTGAAAATTAAAATCAACTTGGATCTTGAATCCAGAGGTTGATAACAAGAAATGAAAATGCTGCAAATTAAAATCAACTTGGATCTTAAATCCTGAGATTGATAATAGGAAATTAAAATCAACTTGGATCTTGAATCCAGAGGTTGATGACAAGAATTAAAATGCTGAATAATAAAATCAACTTCGATCTTGAATCCAGAGGCTGATAACATGAAATCAAAATGCTGAAAATTAAAATCAACTTGGATCTTGAATCAGAGGCTGATAACAGGAAATCAAAATGCTGAAAATTAAAATTAACTTGGATCTTGAATCCAGAGGCTGATAATAGAAAATTAAAATGTTGAAAATTAAAATCAACTTGGATCTTGAATCCAGAGCTGATAACAGGAAATTAAAATCAACTTGGATCTTGAATCTAGAGGCTAATGACAGGAAATTAAAATCAACTTGGATCTTAGCTCCAGAGGTTGATGACAAGAATTAAAATGCTAAATATTAAAATCAACTTAGAAGCCGACTTAACCAACTATTGTAAATAAGCTTTGTGTATATACCTTTAATGCTTACAAAGCAAATCTAACATAGGGTGTTCTTCCAGACAAAGTTTACTTAACAAGATTCCGAAGATAAATGATTGATGGAAAAAATCAAAACGAGTTTCGAGGCTTAGCCCATGATTTTCTCTAGTACCATTTTGGCTCTCTCCTTACTTTTACCGTTTCTGACTAGAAGTGTCCTTTTAGGTTTTCACTCCTTGTTTTTTTTTTTTAATTTTTTTAATTTTTTTTTCTGGGCGTCTTTTCAGATTTTCACCTTTTGCTCATTTTGCAGAAAGTGCCCTTGTGGGTTTTCACCTCCTTTCCCTCATTTTGCTAGGAGCGCCTTTTCGAGTTTTCACTCCTATCTTTTTTTTTTCCCTCGGACCCTTTGCTGGCTTTGCAGGAAGCGTCCTTACTAGTTTTCGCTTCTTAAATGCACCAGTTGCCATATGATTGTTTTCCCTCCTATAAATCTCAAAATAAAGTATATGAAGTTACCTGTATTTGGATTCTCATCTTATAAGAAAGCTTTCAACAAATTAATAGCGCATAAACCAAGGTAGACGAGATATGCACAAATTTATTCATGGCGTAAGAAGATAATCATTAAAAAGAACAAAGGTGCAATTTTATGGCTAAGAGTACAGAGATAAATCTCACAAACGTCCTCAGTTAACTTTGGAGTCCCTCAACTGCCAACGTTTCAAGTGACCTTCTGAAAAGCGTTCTTTGTAATTTACTGTCCCTTGTTCTCGAGATCCTACTTGTTTCTTCGCCTTCGACTAGAAGCACCCTTTCGGGTTTTCACTCCCAGCCTCTTTTTTTTTTTTTTTTAGGGCATCCTTTCAGATTTTCACCATTCGCTCATTTTGTAGAAAGTGCCATTGCGAGTTTTCGCCTCTTTTCCCTCATTTAGCTAAGAGCGCCCTTTTGGGTTTTCACTCCTGACCTTTTTTTTTATGCATAATATCTTTTTACAGAATCCACATTCACTGGCCTTGGCAATTCTTCTCCATCCATTTGAGTTAAGATGAGTGTACAGCTAGAAAACATCTTTTTAACCATATAAGACCCTTCATAAGTTGGTGACCGCTTGTCTCGGGAATCGCTTTGATTCGAGAGGATCTTCTTTAAAACTAGATCTCCTGATTGGAATTCACGCTGGCATACATTTTTATCGAATGCTCTGGCCATTCTTCTTTGGTATAATTGCCCGTGGCATACTGCTGTCAGTCTTTTCTTATATTTCAAATTCAGCTGATCTAACCTCGATTGAACTCATTCCGTATCATCTAGTTCTGCCTCTTTTAAAGCCCTTAAAGAAGGAATTTCCCCCTCTATTGGCAAAACAGCTTCCATCCCGTAGACCGGAATATGGAGTTGCCCATATCGATGTTTGTACTATAGTCCAATAGGCATGAAGGGCAAGGAAGCATATCATGCCAATCTTTATAAGTGATTGTCATTTTCTAATTATCCGCTTGAGATTTTTATTGGCGGCTTCTCTGACTTTATTCATCTGGGATCGATATGGTGATGAATTGAGATGTCGTATCTTGTACTGATCACATAACTTTTGAATCTTCTGACCATTTAGATT
The DNA here is from genome assembly GCF_030052815.1 of Hevea brasiliensis. NCBI lineage: Eukaryota > Viridiplantae > Streptophyta > Magnoliopsida > Malpighiales > Euphorbiaceae > Hevea > Hevea brasiliensis. Next base: position 12,117,499 of record NC_079493.1, on the reverse strand, counting down.
CTTGGTATTATCGGTGATAATCTCTCTAGGAAGACCATACCAATAGATAATATTATTCTCAAGGAATTTCAAAAAGTTTTTTTGAGTGATATGAGCATATGAGATAGCTTCAACCCATTTAGTAAAGTGGTCGAAGGCCACCAAATGAATCTGTGTCCATTGGATGCTTTTGGATTAATCGAACCGATTACATCGATACCCCACTTTGCAAAAGGCCATGGTGACATGATATTGTAGAGCTAATGAGGCGGGACATTTATCTGATTAGCATAAATTTGGCATTTGTGACACTTCCAGAAGTACTCAATGCAATCCTTTTCCAAACTAGTCCAGAAGTAACCCCGCCTTAAGATCTACTTTGCCATCATATACCCATTGCTATGAGTAGTGCAGTTCCCTTCATGGGTTTCAAACAAAATTCTCCTTGCTTTTTTGGCATTTACGCATCTCAACAACTCACCATTGGAGCTTCTTTTGTATAAGATATCTCCACTGGGGAAGTATCCCATTGCTAATCTTCTGATCATTCTTCTTTCATTTCTACCTGCCCAGGAGGATATTCCCTATTTTTTTATGTAAACTTAGACATCATGATACCAGGGTTTGCCATCTATTTCTTCTTCGATCATAAAGCAGTACGCTGGCTCACTCCTTGCTTTGATTTGTAATAACTGCGTTATTTGCCCTTCCTCCATCTGAGTCATCATAGCTAAAGTAGCTAAGGAATCAACAAATTGGTTCTTGTCCTGGTTCAGGTGAGTGAAAGAAATCTCTTCAAATTTTTTAATCAGTTCAAGGAGATATTTTTGATATGGGACCAGTTTCAGGTCTTTAGTTTGCCATTCCCCTTTGACTTGGTAAATGATCAGAACTGAATCCCTGTATGCCTCTAATTTCTTTATCTTCATTTCAATGGCAGCCTGTAAGCTACTCAGGCATACTTCATACTCTGCTACATTATTAGTGCAGTTGAACCTCAACTTAACAGCTATTGGGAAATGTTTCCGATCTGAGGCAACCAGCACTGCTCCAATCCCATTGTCGGCTAAACTAACATCTCTATTAAAATACATTTCCCATACATCATTTGGACCCTCAGCATCATCGCCTACTGCGTTAATATATTCATCTAGGAATTTGAAATCCAGGGCCTCATAATCATTGATTGGGTTTTCAGCCAAGAGATAAGCTATCACACTCTTTTTTACTGCCTTTCTTATCATATAGACTATGTCATATTGAGAAAGTATGACCTACCATTTTGCTAATCTCTTGGGTATGAATGGGCTTTCAAATACATACTTGATTGGATCCATTCTGGAGAAGAGCCATGTTATATGATTCAACATGTAATGTTTGAGTTGATTCGCTGTCCAAGTCAACGCACAATAGGTTTTTTCCAAGAATGAGTATCTCGACTTGCATTCATTCAATTTCTTGCTCAAATAGTAAATGGCTCTTTCTTTCCTCCCAGTTTCATCATGTTGTCCTAGAACGTAACCCATCAAGCTTTGCTGAACTGCCATGTATAGGATTAATGGCCTACCCATCATCGAAGGAACCAATATTGGCGGATTTGATAAGTACTGCTTAATCCTTTCAAAAGCTTCTTGACAAGCTTGATCCCACTTGGCCGTATTATTCTTCTTAAGTAACTTGAAAATGGGCTTAGCCTTAGCAATGAGATTAGAGATGAATCTTGAAATGTGGTTCAACTTTCCCAGGAAACTACGCACATCCCTTTTAGTCTTTGGGGATGGCATCTTTTGAATGGCTCAAATTTTGTCGGGATGCACCTCTATTCCTTTCTCACTTACTATAAATCCCAATAGCTTTCCTGATCTTGCCCCAAACACACATTTAATCGGGTTCAGACTATTTAAGGGTCCAATCCTAGCATATCATCATAACCCCAAGCAAATACGTCGATGAATTCTTTTAGCAATTGAATCATGTCTTCTAATTCTTCATTATTCATGATTCTGAGTTCCTTTTTATTTTCCTCCGTCCCCAGATTTAAGGTACTCATTTCATCTCCACAGGGTACCAGGGTGGGTTCATCTGCTTCTCCCTACTTTTTCATAAGCTCTTATTCAGGATCACTTATGTCGATGGCGATTATGGGACTCTCAAAGTTAACATAAGGGATTTCAGGGTTGATTGGATTATTATGGCTAGGTTGGTCAGTGGTCCTGAAGAAATAAAAATGGATTATATTAAAGATTGTATTTTAACAATGAACTTTTAAAAGAAAATATTGGACACAGAGCTTGGGAAAATGAGCTATTAATTTGTTAATTGTTTAATCATAAGAAGAGGTCTATTTACAGAATCACACTTGACACCATGGATGAAGTAATCAAGTGTTGTTAACAAAATATACTTTACTCGAAATAAAGCATAGGGATATCCTCGGCTTCCCAATTTTCAAGCTCTTACCCCTCAGTGGTTGGTGAGATTAGTACTTTGGGTATGGAATCCAGGTGCAGGACATTGATAGATGACCCTGAGGGAGATTCTCCATCCTCTTCTTTTAAGTTTTCAATGATTGGCCTGGTAAAAACATCTGTGATTTTTAGAACTCTTTTTCTCATTTCGAGTGATCTGTCGAATCTCTGATCCCTGAGTATGTTCCTCATCCAGAACCTTCCATCAGTCAAAGCATCTTCATTATACTCCAACCCTGAGTGACCATTTCTCTGAGTAGCTGACACAAGTTTGACAATGTCACACCTTACTCCTCCGTAAGGCATAACATGATCCTATAGTATATCTATTGAATTACAGAATTTCGCCTATCGATAACTTATTAAACATGCTACAAGGGATTTTAAACCTTTTTTCCTTTCAATTTAAAATGGTATGTCATATTTCTTAATTATTAAAATCCTTTAATTGGAATTTATATCAAAATTGAATTATTGATTAATTTAAAATCTCCGCAATTTTTGTAAAAATTTTGGTAGAGTGCCGACTGTATTTGAGAAAAATAGTTCTTCAAAAACCTGTGAAAAACACTTTCAATACATATTTAAATCCCAGCCTCCATTATTCTCAAACCAAGTCAATCTCCATTCAACTCAATTTCACAATTTTAGAGAATTCTAAAAGAAATTTACATACTACATTTATACATAAAAATAAATAAATGTAAACAAGTTTATATTACAAGGTTTTACATTATTCAAAATAACAGTACAACTTTTAGACAGCTGCTCAATGTGTACATATGGGTACATAAAATTAATTTACATCAAAAGGAAAAATTTACATTGGGTATAATTAATATACCCGGAATGTAACACCCTAGGTAAATCCCACATCGGCAAAACATGGGAGAGATGCTGGGTTTATAAGTTGATGGTTCGTAACCCATAGTGACGCGTTTTAAAATCATGAAGGCTTTGGCCCAGAGCGGACAATATCACTAGTGGGCCGAGCCATTACATTTGTGGTATCAGATCTGCTCCGCATGCAACCTTGAATGATGGTGGGGCAAACCTCGGCGAGGGCCGAGTCCCATAAGAGGGTGGATTGTAACACCTAGGCAAATCCACATCGGAAAAACACGAGAAGAGATCTTTGGGTTTATAAGTTGGTGGTTCGTAACCTCTAGTGACGCGTTTTAAAACCGTGAGGGCTTCGGTCAGGCGGACAATATCACTAGTGGGCGGGCCATTACATTTTTGGTATCAAAGCTGCTCAGCGAGAAACCTTGAGCGATGGTCGGGCAAACCACAGCGAGGGCCCGAGTCCCATAAGGGGGTTGGATTGTAACACCTAGGCAAATCCACATCGGCAAAACACGGGAGAGATGTTGGGTTTATAAGTTAGTGGTTTGTAACCCATAGTGACGCGTTTTAAAACCATGAGGGCTTTGGACTTGAGCGATAATATCACTAGTGGGCTGGGCCATTACATTTTAACGATGGTGGGGCAAACCTCAGCGAGGACGCTGAGTCCCAAAAGGGGGGTGGATTGTAACACCATAGGCAAATCCCACAACGGCAAAACACGGGAGAGATCTTTGGGTTTATAAGTTGGTGGTTTGTAACCTCTAGTGACGCGTTTTAAAACCGTGAGGGCTTCAACCCAGGCGGACAATATCACTAGTGGGTGGGCGTTACATTTGTGGTATCGAGTCGCTCGCGTGCAACCTTGAATGATGGTGGGGCAAACCTCAGAGGACGCCGAGTCCCATAAGGGGTGGATTGTAACACCTAGGCAAATCCACATCGGCAAAACACGGGAGAGATCTTTGGATTTATAAGTTGGTGGTTCGTAACCCCTAGTGACGCGTTTTAAAGCGTGAGGGCATCGGCCCGAGCCGACAATATCACTAATGGGCGAGCCATTACGGAAAAAGTCCAAAATAGCTTCAAGTTCAGCTCCAAGCAGCTTACTCTACTGCCTTGTCCTTTTCCTTATCTGCGACAGCAGAACAAGCTATCGCTAAGTATTAATACTCAATTGTTAGTAGTATGCCCTAGAGCATATCATTTAGTATGTATCTTGTACATACTTTTATTAATAAAGGCATTTCCACTTTTACATTTACATAATATATTTATGTGTAATAGAAAAGGTCCATTGATATTTTGTTAGAAATATTATTCTTAAGTTGTTAAGAATATGAGTGACAATATTTCTAGCACAGTATCATAAATAGGTTCACAATCGAGGATACTTCATAATAAGGACATGACTTATCGGAAAGATTGTATTCATGTTTGTTCCCAAGTTATTTATATGAGATATAAATAAGATGGAATGGTGAGTCTCATGCCATATAACAAACATGATAGGCACTTATAAATGATAAGTAGGCGAACCGGTGACACTTATGACAAGCACATGGAGTTTACTCTTGTCAATGTTTTGTCATAAATCATATCGATGCATATAATCTTTAGACACGAGATAGCACAGTTATCTTGTATATAGGTAGTTTGAGTTTGATCTTGCTTTCATACTTGTACTATGTATGGGTATATGGGCATGTGTTGGCTCTGCTAGTTATATATGGAGGTAGGTGTTGATCAAGATGGAATCTGTTCCTCTAAGTAAATAGAGTTAAAATCCTATGTTCATTTAATTGTTCTTGATGTTTCAAGTTCTGGCAGACAGATAGATTTATTGAAAGAGTTTACGATGAGAAAATCTTTTAATCAAGAAGCTGGAATTAAAGAGAACATAATATTCATAGCAAATGGAGTTTGACATAAACCATGACTCGGCTTGAGTTGGGATTTTGTATGAGAGAGATTCTAGTGCATGGTAACATATGATTATAGGTTCATTTAAGGTAAACCTTATTACTAATTGGGTGGCCATGGCATGCTATGCTAGGTGTTAACCATGGTCTATGAGGTACATAAAATGATTTAGAGAAATCATTTATGGTAAGAAAGAGTTCGATGATATTAAGAGTTGATATCATGTCTCATTGCCAATTAGTGATGAGCCTAGTAAGTCACACACATACACAAGTTATCACCTATTTAAATATGATTTAATTAATTAATTAAAGAGTTTAATTGATTAATTAAATAGATTTGGTTTGCAATTAAATTGCAAAGTCCTAGCATGACTTGAAACCAAATCTAGATTATTGGATGTGTAGTATAAATTAAATTTATATTTAAAGTGTTTAAATATGAATTTAATTGATGAAAATTAATTAATAGAGATTAATTAATTAATTTATATTTGATATAAATTAATTAGAAGAAGAAAATAATTATTTTAGGTTAAGAACTCAAAATTAAGACACGGGGCATTTTGGTCATTTTGCAGTGTGACACGTGGCACCATGAGATGGTGACACATGGCATAACACATAAGCTTGCCAAATATTTTTAATCATGTAAGATGATTAAAATCAAGATTAAATATAGGTTTGACACTTGGCACAATGTGATTGGGTCACTTAAACCTAGAGCTAATCAAAGGTGACATGTGGCTAGGGTTTAATGTGTTAACCTAGCTATTTAAGTGGGGTTATGAAAAGAAAACACAACCAGCAGCCTCTCCTCTCATTTGTCACGCCACTTTGAGCCTCTCCAGCTATTTCTCTTCATCTCTCATCAATTCAAAGAGATTAGCCATCAATCTCTTGAATTAAGAACACTAGAAATTGTTTCTAGTGTTCTGTTTACATCTCTAATCTCTTAAAAGGCAGAACTTGAATTTCTAATTAATAGAAAAGGCTTTAGAAGCTGTTCAAGGGCTGCCATAGGTGTTCTTGGTGTGGACAAGCTAGAGGGACAACATCCGTGTCTGAAGGCGAATCTCAAAGGCGCGACACGTGCGACACATCAAGAGGTTAGTGTAATCGTTCTTGATTTAATCTAGGGTTCTAAAATTAATCTGATTAATTTTAAAATCTTAAATGGCAAATACAGATCCAAAAACATATTAAAAGAGTTTTAATATGTTGTTTATCATTGAAATCAAATAGATAAAAATAAATCTTGCATGGTGCATGTGACCCTAGGTAAAAATTTTTGAATTCAATGGTATAATCTTGTGTTTTTCACGCTTCCGTTCCTTCAATTGGTATCAGAGCCACTATATTTGCCATTTAGATTGTTGATTATATAATTTAATTGTGTGTTTGATCATGAGATCAAGAGATTCATTACTGGTTGGATCATGAGATGTGGCGTCACACATGGTGAAGCCACCATTGGTGGCTGCAACAATGGTTCCTTGGGTGGTTCAAGGTTTGGCTTTTAATTCTGCAATTGTTGTATGATCTAAGGCCTATTCTTTGACTAATTAAAGTGTTTAATTAGTTGTTTTAATCACACAATTAAATTATGATTCAAATCAGAATTTTAAAAATTGTTTGAATGTGATTCAAATCTGAATTTTAAAAGTTGTTTGAATGTGATTCAAATCTGAATTTTAAAGTTGTTTGAATCATATTTAAATCTGATTTTTAAAATTGATTCAATAAAATTCAGATCTGATTTTTAAAAAATATTTGAATGTGATTCAAATCTGATTTTTTTTTAAAATGTTTGAATGTGATTCAAATCTGAATTTTTGAAGTTGTTTGAATGTGATTCAAATCTGAATTTTTAAATTTGTTTGAATGAGATTCAAATCTGAATTTTTAAATTTATTTGAATCATATTCAAATCTGGATTTTTAAGTTGAATATGAGATATTCAATTTAATTTAAGTATGTATGTTTTATTTAATTGTTAAATAGTGATATGCATGATGGATGATCATGGACTATAAAAGACCAATGTGATTGGATTTATTTCTTTTATGTTTCTTTGGGATTGTAAATTAATTAATTTATTTTAATTTATTTTGGGCATGTATTATTAATTTTATAATATTTTTGAGTTGTAATTTCATTTATTTAAGTTCTTGTAAATTCGCCTTAGTATGCCAAGGATTACTATGTAATATTGGATTGCAAGAAGTTCAAGGAGGTCAAGAGCATTGGTGGGAGGACCAGTGGGAGGAATTCAATATCAAGTGTTGATTATGTACTCCTTCAGCAACTCTTGTAAAATGAATGAATGAAATGCACCTAGGAATGCCCTGATTCAATTCTTGGTGGCTCAGAATTGAATCCCTTAGAAAGTCCATGATCATACCATATTTACTGCTTATCCATGAATGCATGAGATGTATGGGAATGTATGCAATTATATGATATATGCATGCTAAATGGATAATGTGCAAAGTGAGACCTTAATAGTAAATAGAATGACCATAAAATCTTCCAAATAAATGATTAAGTTGGAAATGCTATAATTAAAGTAATTATAACATAAGCCCTCCATTGGGGCAATTATTTTAAGAAATTTTAAATAGTTGCATGAGATGCAATTAATTTAAGAGATTTTCTTAAGAATAATTGTTAAGCATGAGATGTTGTAAATATGTAAATGGTTTGGTGGCCAATATTGGATGTACCTGAGGACATTAAAATTATTTGCATAATTACTGGCTCAATGGGATCAACTTAACTAATGCAAGATAAGTCAATAATGGATGTACCTGAGATTTTGAGCATTAGGGGCTAGGTAAAGGATTGAACCTCACATGAGATGTGATGGGCAAGGAGTTGCTCACTTATAGTTTATTGTAATTCCAATAATGGATGTACCTGAGGATGATCAATAGAATTATAAGAATTCAATCACCCACTAGAAATCCATCCAACTAGGATTTCCGTTTTCTACTTTGGAAGTGTAGGATTCGCTAAGTTAGTGGGAGGACCAATTTGATTAAAAGACCATAATCATTTTGGTTAATTACATGATACATTTACTAATTAATCTGGTTATTTTCTGCAGTTAATTTTATGATAATAATGAGCACAAAACAACCACCACCATCCAATATCCTTGCAAGCATACTTGATCACAATAGGTTGACAGGACCTAATCTGTCTGATTGGCTAAGAAATTTGAAACTTGTCCTGAACCTTAAACATATAGGATATGTTCTAGATTCAAATGTTCCTGGTCCCTTACCTCCAGAGGCCACACAAGAGGAACATGAAACTTTGGACAAGTGGAAGGAGCATGATATGAGAGCTAAGTGTTACATGCTTGCTTCCATGAGTAATGAGTTCTGAAGCAACATGAGAACATGCAGAGTGCGAGTGAGATCCTCCTTCACCTACAAGAGTTGTATGGTGAGCACAGCAGGAATGCTAGGTATTAGATATCTAGACAGCTATTCCGTATGAGGATGTCTGAGGGACAGTATGTTGGGGATCATGTCCACAAGATGATTTGGCTGATTGAGCAGTTGGAACATCTTGACTTCAACATGGATTTCCAACTACACTGAGTTTGATCCTTGATCCCTTCACAGGTCTTTTGGGAAAATTTGTGACAAATTTCCATATGACTCAACAGAATGCACCTTAGTGGTTTACTCAACATGCTGGTTATTGCCCAAAAGAATATGCCGAGCAATAAAGGAAAAGAGGTAGCTTTGGTTGCATCTTCTTCTTTGGAAAGTCCAACAAGAAGAAGGGCAATAGGAAAAAGAAACCTCAGATTCTGGTCCTTCCAAGAAAATAGCTAAGCAGAAAGGAAGATTAAAGTGATAAAGGCAAAGGAAAGTGTCTCCACTTGCCAGGAAAGTGTTTCCATTGCCAACAGAAAGTGTTTCCATTGTTAGTAAGAAAGTGTTTCCATCACGAGTAAAGCAATCTAAATGAATGCAATGCCATGGTGAAAACCAACTCAAGTTCAAAATATATTTGGCACTTAAGGTTATGTCATGTTGCGAAGATAGGATTGCAAAATTGGAGAAAATGGGGATTCTATCCTCATTGGGCTCTGAGCTACTCCAACTTGTGAATCTTGCCTTCAAGGCAAAATGACTAGATCACCCTTTGTTGGACAAGGGCTAAGAGTGAAAATATTTTGGAACTAATACATAGTGATGTATGTGGTCCGTTTAAAGAAATGGCTAGAAGGGGTTTTCATTATATTATTACCTTTACTGATGATAAATCAAGGTTTGGGTATTTGTATTTGATGAAATACAAACATGAATCTTTTGAAAAGTTCAAAGAATTTAAATCTGAAGTAGAAAATCAAACAGGAAAGAATATTAAAGCTCTTCGATCAGATCGTGGAGGTGAATATTTGAGTACTGAATTTGATGAATACTTGAGAGAGCATGGCATTGTTTCTCAGCTGACTCCTCCAGAACGCCATACGACTAAATGGTGTATCGAAGGAGAAATCGTACCCTATTGGATATGGTACGTAGTATGATGAGCTATACTGATATGCCAATCTCTTTTTGGGGATTTGCATTAGAATCAGCTTTATATATTCTGAATATGATTCCATCAAAATCAGTTTCTTCCACACCTTATGAGATATGGCATGGAAGAAAACCAAGTCTTAAGCATGTTAAGATTTGGGGTTGTCCAGCTTATATCAAAAAGCTGAACACTGATAAATTGGAGACCAGATCGTAAAAGGTCGATTTGTTGGATATCCAAAAGATAGTTTTGGATATTATTTTTATTTGCCTACTTCACAAAGGTTGTGATAAGTAGAGATGCCACATTTCTTGAACAACGGTTTGTTCAAGAAGGAGGCAAAGGAAGGCAAATAGAGTTAGAATTGGAGAATTACGACCAACCAGCATCGGATGGATATAGATCCATCTAGTCAACCTATACCCATTGATGAAACATCTACACTGTTCCTCGTAGAACAACCGGGATATCTCACCCACCGGTGAGATATGGTTTTCTTCATGAAGAAGAACAAGAGTTGTCTACTCATGAAGAAGTAGATCATGGAGATGATCCACTTACCTATGAAGAAGCTATATCGGATATAGACTCTTCAAAATGGATTGATGCTATGAAATCGAGATTGATTCCATGTATAAGAATCAAGTTTGGGATCTTGTTGACCCACCTGAAGGTATTGTACCTATAGGGAACAAATGGGTTTTCAAGAAGAAAATTGGTTCTGATGGAAAGGTAGAGACCTATAAGGCAAGGCTAGTAGCGAAAGGGTTTCTCCAAAGGCAAGAAATAGACTATGAGGAGACTTTCTGCTTTGTTGCCATGCTTAAATCAATTAGGATTTTATTAGCAATAGCTGCATACTATGATTATGAGATTTGGCGGATGGATGTCAAAAGCGACTTTTCTCAATGGATACATTGAAGAAAACATTTTCATGGAACAACCTAAGGGATTTGAATCCCAAGATGGTTCCAAGGTATGCAAGCTAAAGCGATCCATTTATGGGTTGAAACAAGCTTTGAGGAGTTGGAACATCCGTTTTGATGAAGCCATTAAATCTTTTGGTTTTATCAAAAATGAGGATGAGCCATGTGTATATATGAAGGTTAGTGATGCTATCACTTTCCTTGTCTTATATGTGGATGACATCTGTTGATGGGTAATGATACAGTATGTTGACGACTATAAAGGTATGGTTGTCAAATACATTCTCCATGAAAGACTTAGGGAGGCAACCTATATTCTTGGGATTCGCATCTATAGAGATGAGCGAAAGAATAATTGGTTTATCCCAAAGTCTATACTTGGAAAAGGTGTTAAAGAGGTTTAACATGCTTGATTCCAAGAGAGGATTGTTACTAGTGAGACATGGTATCCACCTTTCTAAAGAGATGTCTCCAAAGACACTCGAAGAAAGAGATAAGATGGCCAGATTCCATATGCTTGGTTATTGGAAGTTTAATGTATGCAATGTTGTGTACTAGGCGGATATAGCATATCGTTAGTTTGACTAGCGGTATCAATCCAATCCAGTTTGGAACCTTTGGATAAGCTGTCAAGAATATCCTTAAGTACTTGAGAAGAACTAAGGATTTATTCTTGATTTATGGAGGTGGAGACTTGCAATTGGATGGTTATCGATTACGATTTTCAATCGGATATCGATGATAGAAAGTCTACCTGCGGATATGTGTTCATTTGTAATGGAGGTGCGATCGGTTGGAAGAGTTCCAAAGCGAGCACGATTGCAGATTCCACTACGAGGTGAGTATATTCTTTGCATCGAATCTTTGCAAAAGAAGGCTTTGGATAAAGAAGTTCGTGAGAACTTACGATGAGTTCCTTCCATTGAGTCGGCGGTTCCACTACACTGTGACAATAATGGAGAGCGATCATCTGAGCTAAGGAACCAAGGTCTCACCAGAAATCCAAACACATAGAAAGGCGCTACCACATTATCGGAGAAATAGTTGGGTGAGCGATGTAGCCATGTAGAAAATAGCATCGGTGAAAATCCGGTGATCCATTCACTAAGCCTATGTCACGATCTCGATTAGACCGACATCTTGAGAAGATAGGTCTAAGATATTGTAATGAATGGCTCTAGTGCTAGTGGGAGATTGTTAGTAGTATGCCCTAGAGCATATCATTTAGTATGTATCTTGTACATACTTTTATTAATAAAGGCATTTCCACTTTTCATTTACATAATATATTTATGTGTAATAGAAAAGGTCCATTGATATTTTGTTAGAAATATTATTCTTAAGTTGTTAAGAATATGAGTGACAATATTTCTAGCACGAAGTATCATAAATAGGTTCACAATTGAGGATACTTCATAATAAGGACATGACTTATCCGGAAAGATTGTATTCATGTTTGTTCCCAAGTTATTTATATGAGATATAAATAAGATGGAATGGTGAGTCTCATGCCATATAACAAACATGATAGGCACTTATAAATGATAAGTAGGCAGAAGTGACACTTATGACAAGCACATGGAGTTTACTCTTGTCAATGTTTTGTCATAAATCATATCGATGCATATAATCTTTAGACCTGAGATAGCACACATTATCTTGTATATAGGTAGTTTGAGTTTGATATCTGCTTTCATACTTGTACTATGTATGGGTATATGGGCATGTGTTGGCTCTGCTAGTTATATATGGAGGTAGGTGTTGATCAAGATGGAATCTGTTCCTCTAAGTAAATAGAGTTAAAATCCTATGTTCATTTAATTGTTCTTGATGTTTCAAGTTCCTGGCAGAGACAGATAGATTTATTCGTAAAAGAGTTTACGATGAGAAAATCTTTTAATCAAGAACTGGAATTAAAGAGAACATAATATTCATAGCAAATGGAGTTTGACATAAACCATGACTCCACTTGAGTTGGGATTTTGTATGAGAGAGATTCTAGTGCATGGTAACATATGATTATAGGTTCATGAAAGGTAAAACTTAGTAATAATTGGTTTGACATGGCATGATATGCTAGTTGTTAAACATGGTCTATGAGGTACATAAAATGATTTAGAGAAATAATTAATGGAAAGAAAGAGTAATGATGATATTAAGAGTTGATATAATGTCTCATTGACAATTAGTGATGAGCCTAGTAAGTCACACACATACACAAGTTATCACCTATTTAAATATGATTTAATTAATTAATTAAAGAGTTTAATTGATTAATTAAATAGATTTGGTTTGCAATTAAATTGCAAAGTCCCTAGCATGACTTGAAACCAAATCTAGATTATTGGATGTAGTATAAATTAAATTTATATTTAAAGTGTTTAAATATGAATTTAATTGATGAGAAATTAATTAATAGAGATTAATTAATTAATTTATATTTGATATAAATTAATTAGAAGAAGAAAATAATTATTTTAGGTTAAGAACTCAAAATTAAGACACAGGGGCATTTTGGTCATTTTGCAGTGTGACACGTGGCACCATGAGATGGTGACACATGGCATAACACATAAGCTTGCCAAATATTTTTAATCATGTAAGATGATTAAAATCAAGATTAAATATAGGTTTGACACTTGGCACAATGTGATTGGGTCACTTAAACCTAGAGCTAATCAAAAGGTGACATGTGGCTAGGGTTTAATGTGTTAACCTAGCTATTTAAGTGGGGTTATGAAAAGAAAACACAACCAGCAGCCTCTCCTCTCATTTGTCACGCCACTTTGAGCCTCTCCAGCTATTTCTCTTCATCTCTCATCAATTCAAAGAGATTAGCCATCAATCTCTTGAATTAAGAACACTAGAAATTGTTTCTAGTGTCCTGTTTACATCTCTAATCTCTTAAAAGGTCGAACTTGAATTTCTAATTAATAGAAAAGGCTTTAGAAGCTGTTCAAGGGCTGCCATAGGTGTTCTTGGTGTGGACAAGCTAGAGGGACAACATCTGGTGTCCTGAAGACGAATCTCAAAGGCGCAGACACGCTGCAGCACATCAAGAGGTTAGTGTAATCGTTATTGATTTAATCTAGGGTTCTAAAATTAATCTGATTAATTTTAAAATCTTAAATGGCAAATACAGATCCAAAAACATATTAAAAGAGTTTTAATATGTTGTTTATCATTGAAATCAAATAGATAAAAATAAATCTTGCATGGTGCATGTGACCCTAGGTAAAAATTTTTGAATTCAATGGTATAATCTTGTGTTTTTCACGCTTCCGTTCCTTCATGGTACACAGCTAAGTAAATTCAACTAATTACAAAGCATAATAAACTAAAATATGACAAATTATAATTTTCATAATCACATGAGGTGTTTTCCAAAGTCTCAAGTTAACATGAACCATTTATTTCAAACCATTTTTCACAAATCACAAAATAAAGGTGTTGCCAAGAACACAGTCTAGACCATAACATAAAATTTCATGATCAATGCCTTGTTGTACACCACGACAAAGCAAATCACCTCACTAACTGTTATTAATGAGGGAAGAGCTAGCTAGCTAATGAGTACTCATACATTGTCATCCTATTAACCATTATTAATAGGAGACATAATTAATATCAATTATCCAACCCCGAATAGCTGTTACTATTAGGGAGTTACGAACAGAATTTGTCATGCTAAGCGTGGTTTAAAAACAATTTACAAGATTTTCTAATCACATAATTACATTTCAAATTCAATAATCACATTCGATTCATTTTCAAATCCATAAGATATTAGCAACACACAATTCATAATTGCAATGGGAAATCATAATTGCAAACCATTATCATTTATTCAAAACAATTTACAAAATTAAAATCAATTAGATCAATTTAGTTGTGTACAAACCTCTAGTGAGTTGCCTCTTTGCCTTGACTCACGTTTTTCTTCCTCTCTTTCCCAGTCTCTTTTTCTACTGAAACGCACAATTTATAGTGTTTTAATACCATACCTTATAAGTAATCCAATAATTAAATTCATACACACTTTATTATACTTTTAAATTTGCTTAAAATGAAGTTCTTTGTGTTTGGCATATTGGAGTTACTATTCATTTCACTATTCAAGTCAAGATATTGACTTTTTCATACTTACTAGGTATGTTAATTCTAATTATCCCCACATACCACATTTTGGGTCACATTTTTGTTGGTATTGATTGCCAAACTCAATTCAAGGTTTCCTAGGAGAATTGGCAAATTTTTAGTTTTGGGTCACTTACTGCTACTGTTTCATTGGACCTTCTACAGTGGGAATTTGGCTCACTTCCCTTCATCAAAGTTGTTTCTTAGTGTCCTAGCTTTAATTTCTCTTTTGAATTACCATTTGGAGTTTTGTAGCTCAAGTTATAGCCATTTAACTATAACTGGTCGGATTGACTAAAGTCCAAATTTCTGGGTAAGTTTTATGTTCTGGCAAATTTGGTGACCCAACTTTGGGTGGCAAATTGACTAGGTTATGGCTAGAATTCAAGTTTGTGTTCTTCATAAAAGTTGTTCTAATATGTCATAGCTTTCCAATGGTCTAATAATCAGGTCATTTGGACTTTTCTACAGCAAGTTATGACCATTTGAATAAGTACTATTTATATGGTCAATTCTGTACAGTGGCAGGGTGTGTGATCTGGATTCAACCTAATTTTTCACCAACTTAATGTCAATTTTAGGGCAAGGTTTCTACATAAAAATTGTAGCTTTAGGTCTTAATTTTCATCTCCAATTGGCCTCACACCAATTGGAGCAACATAATTTTAGTTATAACCATTTAAATGGACAAGGGTCAAGCTGCTAGCATTGACCATTTCACATACACCATTCCATTCCAATTTTAATCATTCACTCACACTCCAAATCACACCAATTGACCAATTTAAGCCTCAATTAGGTCAATTGGCATCAATTCCCCAAATTTCCAAATTTTACCCAAATTTTCAATGGCTAAGAACCCTAATTCACCAATTAACTCAATTCACTCAAATTAAAGCTTACTGATCACCTTCACTTACTTAATTAAACTTGTATACAAGGTTAATAACACCTCATTACCCCTAACATCCCATGGCTTCCGAATTTCATGGGGTTCTAGATAGGCATGATTTCTCATGTTTTCATGCAATTCTAACTTGTTCAACCTCAATTCTATACTTATAAATCAACTAAAGTTAAGAAGGAGAGCTTACCTCTTATGAAGTTTTCCTATCTTCTCAAATCTTCAAATTCCCCTTTTACTTTCTCCTTCAATATTCTTCTTGAGGTTCAAATTGAGGTTTTCTACTATTTTTGACAAAGGATTTATGATTTAATTTGGGGTTTAGAAAGCTTGATGATGAGCTTTAATGGAGGAAGAATGAAGCAATGAGAGAGAGATGAGAGAGATGGGGCAGCAAGGAAGAAGATAAAATAAGGATTTTTATTTTGTTTTAATTTTTCTTATAATTGTTAAAAATTATCCCAAAATTCAAAATTTAAAAATTAATATTTATTGTGTCATGCTTATGTCAAGGATGATGTCATAATCTTTTTACTTTTTTAAATTTCTTTCTTTTCTTTTTCATTTTCTTTCACTCACCTCTTCAATTTGAATTTAATTTTTAATATGTTAATTTCCTACATTTTATTGGACATTTAGGCCAAAAGTCACCTCTAAGGGTGAATTGACCAAATTGCCCCTTACCGGTCTGATCCGGTTTACCAATAGCATTATATTGCTTCCTAAACCCTGATCTACTTATTTAACCTTGTTCTCAATTCTTTTATGTGGTTCTCTTATTTTCACTAGCTTTGCAATAATTCCTAGGCCTGCGGTGTCACAATGTCTCATATGAAATTAGGGTTACGATTGACCTCGCAGTCACTTCCCTGTTCGGTCACCCATTGCTATGGCCTTGGCTCATTTAACCCTTTATGCTTTGTTTTTCTTATTTCTACTTTACCTTCATGTAATTGCTATTAAATTTTGTTCATGGCGTGTCTAAGTGATTTAAATATGGTTTTACACATCTCTACTGTCCGGGCAGACACTGGTCATCGGAACAATGGAATGTATTAACCTAATGAACATAGGGGTGTTACAGACAATTCCTTGTAGGGTGGCACCTAATCCCTTGCCCTTTTTATAGCCATTTTTCAGCATCACTTTTGCAACCATGGCTGTAGCTCCCCCATCCCCCAAGGCAGTTCCTTGCAACTCTAATGCTTGAAATGAACTCTCTATGGATCGTTCCATTGTTTCCACATAAGGAACGGACTGCGGCTTAGTGACTAGCATAGCTTCTTCCCCCCTCACCATGATGATTTTTCCATTCATGACATATTTGATCCTCTGGTGCAGAGTTGAGGGCACCAGATTTGCTGAATGAATCCAGGGCCTTCCTAACAGCATAGTGTATGCTGGTTCAATATCCATTACCTGGAATGTAACATTGAAAGTATATGCCCCAATTTGAAGTGGCAAGTCAATGTCTCCTAACACGTCTCTCTTCGTGCCATCAAATGCCCTCACAATCATGGCACTTCGGCGAACTCTAGATGGGTCTACCGGGAGTTTTGCCAAAGTTGCATTGGGCAAGACATTGAGTGCCGAGCCATTGTCAATCAAAACTTTAGCAACCATACATCCTTTACAATTAACTATCACATGCAAAGCTTTGGTATGCTTCAAGCCAGCCAGATCTATTTCATCTTCTGAGAAAGTGATGAAATTGGACATCTGAATTTGTCCAACTATCTTTTTAAATTGCCCCGGTGTGATGTCGGGGGTTACAAAGGCCTAGTCCAGAACTTTCTGTAAGGCATGGCGATGCACTTTTGAGCCTAATATTAATGATAGCAAGGAGATTTGAGCAGGTGTCTTCTTTAATTGTTCAATCACGTCATACTCACTCTGCTTCATGATTTGCAACAATAGTTCATCTTCCTCTTTCCTTTCACTGGATTCTCCTCTCTCTACTACTTTCCCCACCTTTTTCCCATTCTCGGGTGATTCTTTTGCCTCTACTTTCCCTTTACTTTTCTTTTCATTAGTGCCATAACACCTCCCACTTCTAGTAATAAATTCTACTTCTTGCTCTAGAATGGTTGAGTCATTTTTTAGGGCAGGTTTCGATGTGAATTAGAGAGCAGAGTCATTGGAGGGGCCCGTATAAGTCATTTTAAAGTGAGCATGGGGGGTGAAACATGGTTTAGGGGTGCTGATGGGTTGAGTGTAGGTATGGTTGAGGGTAGGAGTGGAAGTACTGCTAGATGCACTCTGTGTAAAAACTTGGAAATTATAATTCCAAGGCACAGTATAGTTATTGGTAACTAGCAGCTGTGGTGGGGTACATATGACTGTCAAGGGTGGTGCTAGCGGTGTTGATGTGGTAGGAACAAAAAAAATTATTTTTGGAGCAGATCTTGAGATGTATTCGCCATATATGGCAGTGTTTACTTCCTTTTCTTCTTTTGACTTTAGTTGACACCTCAAGATTTTAAGTGATATCATCCTCCGGATTTCCTCCTTGAATTCATCATAATTCTGTAACTCATGATTAGCTGCTCCATTATGATAAGGGCATCCTGAGCCCGACCAATTATTTTCAGAGTCAAGCCTACGTGGATGTATGTATCCTTTTAGTACTGCCATTGTGAGAATCTCATCAAAGTACGGGATTAACTGATCCACTTCCGTAATTAAGTTCTCATCTAGGGATTCTATTATACTCACACTTTTCCCTTTTCCCATATCATGATGGGGTAATGGGTTTGAAGTGATATTAGGAGAAGAGCCATTCCCTTTAATCTTCAACTACCCATTGCTAATAAGGGATTGTACCCTTCCTCGAAGTGCCCCACAGTTATCTATTGAATGTCCCATAGTCCCGCCATGATATTCACATCTAGTGCTGGGATCATACCACCTGGGATATGGTAGCTATACGGGGTCTAGTGGGATGGGCACTATCTGATTGATACTCAATAAGTAACGGTAGATTTCACTGAGTGGGAATGGT
The DNA here is from genome assembly GCF_030052815.1 of Hevea brasiliensis. Taxonomy (NCBI): domain Eukaryota; kingdom Viridiplantae; phylum Streptophyta; class Magnoliopsida; order Malpighiales; family Euphorbiaceae; genus Hevea; species Hevea brasiliensis. The sequence continues at coordinate 12,098,771 of NC_079493.1, read as the reverse complement.
GATGGCTGATCAGAATTCCTTGATGGTCTTGGACCAGGTTGAGGAGCAGGTGGTTTGAAAGGAGCAGTTTGGTTAGGTGGTCTGGGATTGTAAGTAGCCTGGGGAGCATATTATGGGCGAGGATAATTCGGGAATGGAGGAGGAATGTTTGCTACCATGGAGTTTTTGGCTGGAGGGTATGGACTTTTGGCTGGAGGGTACAAACTTTGTCTTTGGAGGGCATGGACTTTGAATTTGGAGGGTGCAGGCAAAAATTGTTTTGTGGTGGTAAATGAGTCTGCTTAGAAATGGAGTGCACATCCCCTTCCTTTTTTTCCAAAAATTAGTAGTCTTTTTCACAGAACTCTCCCCTGCTAATTCCTATAATCTCCCCAATCTGAGATTTGCTTCAATCCTTTCCCCCATCTGGATAATATCAGAGAAGCTATTAGAAGTGTTTCCAATCATCAAGTCGAAATACGGGGCCCTCAGAGTCTCAATGAACAAAGAAAAAAGTTCATTGTCTGTCATAGGAGGATAAACCTCAGCTGCCTTTTCTCTTTCTCTTCATCTCTGGGCATACACTTTAAAGCTCTCCTTTTCTTTCTGCATCAGGTTTTGGAGGTCTTTCCTTGTGGGGGCGACATCATAATTGATTTATATTATTTGAGGAAAGTGTCTGCCAAATCCTTCCAGGAGCATAATCTACTCCTATCCAATTGTATGCACCAACGCAAGGCTATCCCTGTGAGACTTTCATGAAAGAAATGTACTAAGAGTCTGTCATCTTCTGTAAGGGTGGACATATTGGCTATGTAGGTGGCCAAATGGATGCGCGGGTCAGAGCTTCCATTGTATTTGTCGAATTCTGGGACTTTAAATGTGACACCCCTTACTCATCTACAGTGTAGCCGAGCAAGATATACCACACAGTGTACCGGAACACCCTATTTTAATTCAATTATTTTTATTCTTCCTAATTTATTTTTTTTTTCATAGTTATGGAGTACAATTTGTGAAATATAATTCATTTTAGTCATTTATTGAAATCATAAATTTATTTGAGGTTCCGCAAATTTTATAGAAAATCTGGCAGAGTACCGGCTAAAAATGGAGAAAACAGTTCTTCGGAACCTGTGAAAAACACTTCCAATATTTTCAATCAATCCCAAACTCTATTTCATCAACAAAATCTCAATATGTTTTTCAACAACATTTCCATTTCTCAATCATTTATCTCATATGATAATCATGTAAAAGTCATAAATAAATATTCACTTTTTCATTCATAAACACAATTTCCACAATTTACATTAATACCAAAATACATTACATAAGTTTCAATTACGTAGGAGAAAATAAAAGTTAATTACAAAATACCCAAAAATGAAACCTAGTGTCCTACCAATGCACTGACGTCAGTGAGGTGACACGGACACTATGCTGAGTCACAGGAAGGTCTCACCCGATGCGTGGTCTCACGGGCTCTCGATGCTCTCTCCAGAACCTATGCATGGCAAAAGCAACGCGCTAAGCAATAATGCTTAGTGGTGCCAATAATAAAATAAAAAGAAATAACAAAAAATAAATATGCAGTGAATGTATTGATGTCTCATTTCAAACAAATTTTTGATGAGTATTTGTAGTCTTACTTATTTTTGTACTTGTTATATTCATTATTTCATTAAATTTATCCACTTTCATTTTTGGTTGCCTAAGTAACCTATACTGGACGACTGGACTGGATAAACGGGTAAACTAGCACTGGGTATCAAGTACCTCGGGCCGTCACACCATCGGTCACATATGTGTCTCCCGGTGTGCAACAGAACAGCTAACAAGCTGTAATAATCATCGGGGTTAAAACCCAAGTGTAATAATTCAAATAACATAGCCAAAGGCTATTATGTCACAGAATGCCATGGGAGCCATAAAACACAGAATGGCATGAAGCCATATGCAGTACTGCTAATAGAACCCTATTCGCATGCCAAGCTATCCAAACCAATCTTGTAAGGTATACTAGGGCATTTTACACTTTTGAGTTTTATAATTTTTGAATTTCAAGTTTTGGTGTTACTATTCACTTTATTAGTCAACCAAAATGTTGAATTTTGCATAGAAAATAGGTATATTGGTTTTAATACTCCCAACATACCACATTTTGCATTCAAAATTTGTTGGTATTGGTTGCTAATACCATTTCTAAGCTTAATATTAATTAAGCAAAATTTTCAGTTTTCATTCTTCATTTTTACTATTCCATTAGTCATTTTTGTAGTGAGAATTTGGCAAAATAATCAACATGAAAGTTGTTCCTTATTTTGTTTAGTTGAATTTATTTTTTTGAATCACTCCATTTGGAGTTTTTTAGCTCAAGTTATGGTTCAAAAACCACAACTGGCTGGATTGAAATTTTTCTGGACTGACCATATCTATAGTGCAGTGAACAGTGAATGCAACTCACTTGTTGGATAGGTTCTGGTCATAATTTGGGTTAGGTTTCTTCATGAAAGTTGTTGGTCTATATCTCAACTTATTTTTGGTAAAATTTCAGGTCAATTGGATCATTCTACACTGAGTTATAGCCAAATGAACAATCACTATTCATTTGGTCATTCTGCAGAAACAGACTGCAGGTCACCCGGATTTGGGCAAGCTTTTGGTCCACTTGGTTTGGTTTTATAGGCATGGTTTCTTCACCAAAGTTGTGACATTATGTGTTTAGTTTCATGTCCAATTGGCCTTGCACCAATTGAACCTCTACAATTCAAGTTATGGCTGCCCAAACCTGCTGGACTCATGTCCAATTATGCTGGTCACCTAGGGCAGCCACACCAAACCCAAACTCCACCACTCAACACACTTCATTTTTGGTTTAAACAGAACTAAATGGTCACTAATTGACCATTAAAACTCACTTTAACCATTACATGATCAAAGTCTCCATTTTATACCCAAACCCTAACCCATTCCATCTCAATTCATGCATTCACTTACCTTTCACCATTCTAAACAATAGGTTAGTGTTATGGGCAGCCACAATATCAAATTTATTCAAGGAAAACAATCAAAACCCTACCCTTCACATAGCTACTGAAAATGGAGGTTTACATAATCATCAATTTCATTTAAGTTTCTCTCATTTTCTAGCTCAATTTTTGTCCCTAAACATGCATTTCAAAAAGAAAGCAAGGATTGGTCACTAACCTCTTTGGAACTAAGTTTGGGTATTGCAAAACTTCAGTTTTTCTTCAAAATTTTGCTGCCCAAAGCTTCCTCAAGGTGTGGGGTGAATGTGTGGTAGCTAGGAAAAATCAAGCTTGTTAAAGCTTGTTCATAGAGGTTAGGTAAGGTATGGTTTACGGCAAGGAAATGAAGAAGGGAGAGAATTCTGTTTTTTCTTCCATTTCCAGCCCATTAAGTCTATTTTAAATAAATTTATGCCATGTGTCCATATGGGATAGGTTGGGAGAACTTTAATGATATCATTATGATGTCATAATGTCATTTTCTTTCCTTTTCTTTCCATTTCTTGTCTAATTAATTTCAATTAAAATTTTAACAACATTTATTCATATTTCATATTATATAAATTATTTATTTAACTGGACAAGTTAGCCAAAAATCATCTCTGAAAACGAAATGACCAAAATGCCCTCTGTTTGGCTTAACGGGCCAAAATTGTCTATACCGATTGAAAAATTTTTCTAAGTATTTTCTTGGCATTCTAATGCCATGAGAACCTCAATAACCCTTCTCTGGAGTCCCAATAATTATTTTATAATTTTTTCCCCAGGTCTAGGGCTCCTAGTTGGGAGAACCGCAACTTCTCACTCGGTTACCCATCGTTAGGGCACCGGCTCATTTAACTTGGTTGTATTTTATTTCTAAAATTTTTCCTAAATTTTTCTTATTAATATTTAAGTTAATTATGGTTCTTCACTTTAGTTTAAATATTTTTCCAAACGTTCTAGCTGTCCAGACCGACATTGGTCACCGGAATAGTAGACTGTACAGACTAGCTAAAGTGAGGATGTTACATTAAATTTTGGCGGTACCACTACATCTGGCACTAATCTCAGTGAAGATACATCAACTGAGCCATATATATTTAACATTTCAATAGCTCTTAGTCTTTCCTCTAGAGCAGATAACTTCTCATTTTCTTTCTCTCTATTTTCTCCTCCTATTGCATGAGCTACTCCCCTAATTGGAAAATTAGTTGTAGGGTAAACTGAAGGGAATGGTGTTAGAGGATGAAATTCTACATTCGGGACAGCCTGGTGATAGGAGACTAGTAATTCACTGCTTGGGAATGATGGATTGAAGGTAATTGTTGGGTCAGGGATGGGAATTTGGAAGGTGAAAGAAGTTGAGGCTTGGTCATAAAGCTTTTGGGCATGAGAATCAATTGTTGTTGTAAGTGGGGAAATTACTGGTAAATTTGGTTCCGATGCTGGCTGGGTGGTTTCTTTGCTTTGGGACATTTCTCTCATCATTTTCATTAACTCTAAGATCTGTTCCCTTAATTCTGAAACTTGCTCCTATAAGTTCTGCACTTGTTCTTGCTCTTCCATTATCCTCTTTGTCCGGGATCTTGTTAAGTAAACTCTTCTTGGTACAACTGGTTGTTGGATCGGATTTGCTTTTTTGGGAGCAATATTGGTTTCAAGGTTCGATATCAATATTACTTTATGGAGTAAACGTATTATCAGTTTTATTTCTATAAATAATTTTATTGTGACCAAAGTTTTGGCTGATCAAAGGATACTACGGCAAGTATTTATCGAAATGGTGTCTGTCGAGGGTAAATTACATTATTCTTTTTAATGGCATCATTCGATAGTCCAACCACGAATGATAGGGCATATGAGTTGCTATGATACTTGTTCATATGATGCATATGTCTTTTCGCATAGCTCTAACGAGGATAAATCCCATAGGAGTTACACTATTCATTTATAAGTTTTAAGGTTCCAGAGCACAGTTTTATTATTCGTAAAGCATACATTGTATTGTGCTATTGCCTAGGCTCAGGAAGACTCCTTAGAGTACAATGACATCTTTTGAGATACTCATATAATCTTGCTTTTTGTTTTGCAGGGTTGAATGTCTTTAAAGCATATTCGGATTCAGGCAGCAGTTTTTATTTCCCTTGCGCTATCATCTTTTCTAACCTGTCGACATTCCCTCATAGTTCTTGATAAAGGGTGGCTTGTCTATCTTTCTCCTTTCTTTCCTTGGCACATTCTTTCGAGATATCCTTGATTAATTGTGCCTAATCCTTAAGCTCAAGCTTCTTTCTCTTGTTTTCTTGCTTTTATTCTTCCACCAATATCTCATGATATTCCAATCTTTCTCATAATTTATCATTTTGCATCTCTTTCTCCTTTACTGTGCTTTGGAGTGAAGCCTTCTCTTTTTCCCATTGGGCTTTCTGTCCCTCATGTTCCGTTTCTCCTGCCGTCATTTCCTTTCTAAAACTTTTTACCTCCTTTTTCAACATTTACTGTTGATCTTCTAACTGTTTTATGCGTTCCTTCAGTTGCTGGTTCTTAGTGGTCGAACTTTGAAGAGGACTACCCAATCCGGTATTAACTTCTTCCAAATAGACTTCTTGGTGAGATATGCTACCCCCAAACCCTATTAGTTTGGAGACTCGATACTTCTTATCCCTCCTATTTCTCCATAGGGAATATTCTTCTACCGCACTTGGCCCTTTAGGTGACCATTCCATCAAGATCATCTTTTCTCAGGATTTGCACAAAGCTTTCAGTTTGTCTTTGTCTTCTCTACCGGGTTCATAATAGAAATGAGTTTGACAGAATCCTTCAATATTGGAAATGAATTGAGTCGAGCCGAATTGCCTCATTACCATGGCTGGGATATAACTTGTGCATCCGGTTAGCCCTACCAATGGTACAAAATGATGACTGCCTGTACTGATCAAGATGGATTGGCAAGTAGTCCACAACTTCCTCTAGCAGTAGTTGTGACTACTAAAACTTAGAATCCACTCTTGCCATTGTTGTTCATCCTTTTGACTTATTACTAACTTCACCATCTTTTCAATAATGGGCTGATCAGAGTACCCATTTAGACCCTTAGTTTCCAGTGGACAGATATGACTGAGGATCCAAAGATAAAGCAACTGGATGCAACATTTAATGATTCCCTTGTTCTGTTGACGGCAATATGTCAATGTCAAGAAGGTCTTAGCGAGAACGGCAGGTATTGGATTGACATTCTATTTTTCTAATGTTCAAAATAATTTCTTGACATTATGAGTTACAATTCCCAGTGGTCCAGGGAACAAGACCAGTCCATAAATCCCTAGAGCTAGAGCTGACAGAGCCTTGTCCCATCTCTTACCCTGAATATGCTAGTCCAAATGCTTCTTAATGTAAGTCCAAGGCCATCCATGCGAGTTTCCTTTAACCGTTTCTTTTACTTTTGCTTCCTTTGCCGGGACTCCTATTATGTGTGAGAACCGTTTCCATGTCTGTTTATGATCAAGATGGAGATAAATACAATTTTAGGCTACATAAGGGATCTCTAACAGCATCTGATATTCCTCTACCATGGGTGTCGTATCAACATCATTAAAAGAAAATCCTCTATAACTAGGATTCCAAGTGGATAACATGGCCTTTAGTGCAGGAGCTTGTGTTCTGACCCGTATCAGAGATGCAATCTTCCCATACTTTTCCTTGAACTGTGCCAGGGCATGATTGGGCAATGATTTCCAACTATTTAATAAATCATCGAAACCGGTTGTTCTGATTTGAATTTTACTAGGATTAAATGGGGGCAATGGGCAGGTTTCTGCTAATTTTACCAGTCTGTAAAGATTCCGAGTCATGGATTGGTTTGAATCTTTGTTGAGCATTCCATTTCTATTTCGAAACCTCTTCGGTTGACTGACTCAAAGTTGCCATTTTAAAGTTTTCTTTACCCTTTGCAGACACCAATTTATAATACCTGCAGAGGAAATAAGTTAGCAGAATAAATTCAGGTAATTTTGAATTATACTGCTAGTGTGACAATATCTATACACCTATCAAAGTAGGAAAGTCTTTAGACTATCCTGGCAGTATGATTCAAAATTATCCTCATATTAAAAAATCTAAAGATATAAACAAAGTAAGGTGAAAGTAAGTACGTCCCTTTTTATCCCGGGATAAGGGAACCGTAACACTGGGTAGGACTATCTAATTGAATGGTCCTACCCTCAAGGATGGTTTACTATAGGTTTCAACTAATGTAATGGTTTAGCTCAAGGTCTAATTTTCTAAAGCCACAGGTCCCCAAATTGTCCCTACTGTAAACAGTAGAGCCTCGTTTCACCATTATGATACTAGCGGAAAAAATCCATGGGTATCACAATAAGTGAAACAAGTTCCAATCTGAGCAGAAGTCTTCATGGACACTAACGTGGTAAAACCCATGGGTACTGCTACCTGATTCTCTCCTACTTCCTAAAGGGTAAGAGAGCCCGGGTATAGGGCTAAAGTGTGTGAGGACATTATGTAGGTGATCAGTGTGTGGAGGGACATATTTACCTCTTCCTTACTCAAAGGAATTTAGACGAGGATCACTGCAATGAATCAAACAATCAAAATAAACAAAATGGTTAGAAAGAATAATAATGATCAAAATATTAAAACTTTTGATTCTATAAATTAACCCCTATAATTATCGATTTATAAGAGCACAGAGTTAAATTTGCTCTTTGGACTTCTAAACCAGGGTTATTTTATGCATACGTCCCCAGCGGAGTCGCCAAGCTATCACAAGGATTTTGCAGTCACTGGATAATTCTTACCGAAGTGCAAAAAGTGAGGAGTCGCCACTTTAATTTTAAGGGGAATCAAAGAAAACCATTACTGAAAATAAAAACCACTTCCAAAATAGAGATTTTAGGTTCGGAGTCCGTTCACGGGTGGGGAAGGTGTTAGGCACCCCACCTCGTCTCTTAATGAGGGTTGACAAATTTAACGATGTGCTCTTACGATTGATAATTTTGGGGGGGTTCAAAGTCATGATGTCAGTCCTTATTATTGATAAAAGGAGCGTTTAATATCTCACCATTTTGGGTTTCCCAAGAACACAAGTACATGGGATGACCCTACAGTGAATTGGTGTTATGTTCATTTGATTTGTTAAGTATTTTATCTAATTTCTCCCGCTTCGAATTAAGACTTTAATTCTAAAGAGGTATTATTTGGTCCCTAGAGATTCATAATAAATGAGGAGGACTTTTGGCTCACATATTATGTACCTCGGTATTTAGATGTTAATAAATATTAGAATTTTAATCGAAAAGAATTCAGGAAAGGACTCTTTCCCGATCTCTTAATGTATTCTTATTAGAATTTTAGTTTAAAGAATTCGGGTAAGGACTCTCTCCTGATCTCTTAAGATGTTTTATTAGAATTTCAGCTAAGAGAATTCGGGTAAGGACTCACTCCCGATCTCTTAAAATGTTTTTATTAGAATTTTAGCTAAGAGAATTTGGGTAAGCACTCTCTCCCGATCTCTTAAAATGTTTTGAGTTTCAGCTATGAGAATTCGGGTAAGGACTTTCCTGATCTGCTAAAATGCTTTGAGTTTTAGCTATGAGAATTCAAGTAAAGGCTCTCTCCCAATCTCTTAAAATATTTTTATAGTTTCTGCTAAGAGAATTTGGGTAAAGACTCTCTCCTGATCTCTTTGGGTTAAGAACTCAGGAAAGGACTCTCTCCTGGTCTTTCTGATATAGCATTGGACACTTTTATAAAAGGATTAAATTATGGAAATCTCTAAAAAGTACTCTCTTCAGAACTCCTTATTTTGAAAAGTGAATTTAAAAGTCGCGAATATTGGTTCAAACTCTACGTCGATCTTTTGTGTAATTCCTCAACCTCTATGCTATCCGAACTCTTTCACCTCCACCTGTATGGCTTATTGTCCAAACTTTTCTATTTCGAGTTTTGTGTCTTATGATCCGAGTTTATCTCGATTCTCTGATCTTATAGCCTATCGTTTAGGTTTAACTCGTTTCTCCTTTTTCGATCTCGTGATTTATCTATCCGAGCTAATCTCGATTTCTGACCTCATAACTCATCCGGACCTTCTACATCGATCTGGAATACGTCTATTTTCCTAATTATTTATTTGGGTTGAAAATCCTTGAAGCATCACCTTCATCCATGCTCCTCATGGTCGTTATGGAGTGTTAACGGCTCGAGTTCTTAGTGATGCGAAATAAGTAAACAATTAAAAGTAATGATAATCGTAAGACTTGCAAATGAAAGGAGGCCAAAGATAAAATGTGACACAAATCGAACTTGATATGCCCCTATTCTGGGAATTCAATGTGACAAGGCACCTTAGGATACTCACGTCATGAATGTAAACTAGCGACGTTTAATAATGGGTGAGTTAGACACTTACTTGTGGAGTGCTAAAATAATAGATGAATTAATAATAGCGACGTTTAACCGTTTGAGATCCGATGGTGAGGTGAATCCCACAAATTTGAGGGTCACAATCGAAAGTGATTTTAATTCTCCAAGCAATCCAATCTCTATAGGTCATTTCTCAGTTTAGTTGATCTCTTTTATGGTTGTTCCGGTCTTTTAATTTGGCTCTTTCTACATTTGGTCTCTTTTCTTCCCGATCTTAACTTCCGATCCCTTCCTTTCCTCTTAAAGCAATAAATTCTTCGATTACCGATGGATCACTTTGAGTTCTGCATGTAATAAATGCTAAGGCCCTATATATATGCAGGGAAATTTCATCTTTCACATACTCACATTCTCCCTTTTCCGGTGAATTCCTAATGTTTTACTTTTCTGTTCTTAACTTTTCGACGAGAATTCTCCTCACGACAATTACCTTGATCTTTTTCTGAATTTTTTCCTTGCCCATCACCTAAAAATGGACAATTCCAGCGATCTGAGACTCATGAGGGCATCATCTAATGACGGTGAGGGAACTGGACTAATTGAGTGATCAGGGTCGAAATTAACTATCGTGCCGATCTTGGATCGGTTCACTGGCATGTCCTGTAGACCGATCTCTAACAAGGGGACCGCTAATTTGATCTTAATATTGGTGACCACCTCTTGAAGTTCATTTGGCTCCCAATCATCTCAAGGGCCCTGATTGTAGCTCGGTTCTGGTCGATGACATCAACGAAGACACCGAGCTTCTCATAGTCTTTGTCATAGTTGATGAGAGCTACCCTCCCGATCTCTACGTATCTCTTGAACGGCATCTTGAAATCGGGAGTGGTCTGAACCATAGGAACAATACAGGTAGAATGTATTAAAGGGAAATTTGTAATTGTTGATCTTGAGAGATCACCCAAATGATGTAATCAGACCTTTTGGAAATGAAATGAAGTTTTATTTATTCAAAATTGATTTTTCATTTTATTTTATTGCATTGTTTTTCGATCTCATATAACTGTATCTCACAAGTCACACTGTAACACCCTCCCGGTAACCACTCCGTACATTCTATTGTTTCGGCGACCGGTGTCGGTTCGGACTGCTAGAACGTCCAAAAAAATATTTAAACTAAAGTCAGGAACCATAATTAACTCAAATATTAATGAGAAAAATTTAGTAAAAATTTTAGAAATAAAATACAGTTAAGTCAAATGAGCCGGTGCCCAAGCGATGGGTAACCGGAGGAAAGTTGCGGTTCTCGCAACGAGGAGCCCTAGACCTGGGGGAAAAATTATAAAATAATTTTTGGGACTCCAGAGAAGGGTTATTGAGGTTTCCATGGCATTAGAATGCCAAGAAAATACCTAGAAAAATTTTTCAATCGGTACAGACAATTTTGACCCGTTAAGCCAAACGGAGGGCATTTTGGTCATTTCGCCTTCAGAGGTGATTTTTGGCCAACTTGTCCAGTTGAGTAAATAATTAATATGACATAAAATATGGATAAACATTACTAGAAATTAAATTGAAGATGAGTAGTGGAGGAAAGAAAAGAAAGTGAAGAAAAAGCTTATTTATGACATCATTGTGATGTCATTTAAAATTGCCAACCAATCACCATTAAGTAACCATTTGACTAACTAATAAAAGAGCTAAATAAAGACCAAGGAAGACCAAAAACCAGCTGCCTTCTCTTCAGCCAAAAACGTGAGTTTCTTTTCTTCCTCCCTCCATTGATGTTCAATCAAGCAAGCTTAATTTCCTACCTTGTTTCACCATAAAACCCTAACCCCACTTCATTAAAATTTTACCCTACACCTTAAACAAGATTTTGGCAGCCAAGAAGAGGAAAGAAAGAGAAGTTTGAGTTGGGAAAAAAACTGCCCTATTCAAGGTTAGTGCACTATATACCTAAAACTCTTTAATTTCATGAAATGGAACTTGAATTTAGTAAGAAAATGTAATTTAAATGAACAAAATTCATGTGTATGTGTACATGAGTTTTGGCTGCCCTAGTGAAGGAATAGGAAGGAGTGTTTTTGATGAGCTTGAAGTGAACTAGAATCATGTAGGAAGTTTATAAACATAAGAATAATAAGTTGGTATGCTAACTAAGGCATTTTGTAGAAAACCTAATGTGAAGCTAGGGTTTTGGGGAGTGAAAATTGACTTGGCTTAGGAAATTGTTAGAGCACATTTTAATGGTCAATTAGTGACCATCTTAGGTAAGTTGACCATAAAATGGACTGAAAAATAGGATTGCAAAGTGAAGTTGCAGGCTGCCCTAGGACAAGACAGAGGGACTGAAAATTCAGTCCACTTGCACTGCCATAACTTGTTGTGTTGGTCCAATTGGTGTTTGGCCAATTGGACATGAAACTAGGCTTATAATGGCACATTTTTGCTGAAGAAACCATGCCCAAAAGACCAAAGCAAGAGGACCAAAACTTGGCCCCAATCCGGACACCCTGCAACAGCCCCTACAGAATTGACCAAATGAATAGTAACTGTTCATTTGGCCATAAATCACTGTAGATTTGGTTAATTGACCTGAAAATTTTACAGCAACAAGATAAGATATAGAAAAACAACTTTCATGAAGAAACCTACCCCAAATAATGCCATTAACCCATTCAAATGATTGGGCAAAGTTAAGTTATCAAACCTGCAACTCTGCAGATTTACATTTGAACAGTAATGTTTGGATGACTATAACTCCCTCTAGAAAACTCGGATTTAGGCGATTCTTGAACCGATGGAAACCTAAGGTATGGTAGAACATGTCATATGAAGAAAGTTAGACCAAATTATGAACTTAACTTGGTCAAATTACTGACCAAAGTTGGACCAAAATCTATCAAAACCCAAAATTTCAGCATGAACAGTACACGTGAACAGTAAACTTATTTTGGCCATAACTTGAGCTACAAAACTCCAAATGGAGTGATTCAAAAAAAGAAATTCAACTAGACAAAATAAGGAACAACTTTCATGTTTACCATTTCCTCAAAGTCCCACTGTAGAAATATCAAATGGAACAATAAAGATGAAGCACCAAATCTGAAAATTTTGTTCAATTATCATTAAGCTTAGAAATGTTATTGGCAACCAATACCAACAAGTTTTAAATACAAAATGTGGTATGTTTGGGGTGTTAAAACCAATACACCTATTTTCTATCTAAAAGTCAACATTTTTGTTGACCAATGAGGTGAATAGTGACACCAAAACCAAAAATTGGCAATTTTGCCAAAATGACCTAAGCTTTGAGAAAGTGACTAAAACCAACAAGTTTTGAATGCAAAATGTGGTATGTTGGGAGTACTAAAACCAATGTACCTATTGTTTATGCAAAAGTCAACATTTTAGTTGACTAATGAAATGAATAGTGACATGAAAACTTGAAATTCAAAAATTGTGAAACTTAAAAGTGCAAAATGCCCTAGTAGGCCTAATGTGATTGGTTTGGATAGATTGGCATGCCAATAGGGTATTGTTTTAGCAGTACTGCGAAAGGCTTTATGCCTGTATTCATGGCTTTTATGCCCGTATTCATGGCTTTTATGCCAATTATGTGATATCATGGCTTTTTAGCCATACTGACTGCATACGTGGTTGACGTTCTGCGTCCCATGGTATGATGGCCCGAGGCACCGTGGTGTCCAGTGCCAACGACCCGTTATCCATCGATCGTCGGTATAGGTAGGCATGGAAAAGTGTAACTGTGATTGAACTGATTATTAAAGGAAATACGAAAATTAAGTATCAGGAATGATTACCAAAAATACAAAGAAGCTCAAGATCATGAAGAAAATAATTAACGAAATGCATGAAGAAGTTAATATCATAAAACATGATTAGCCCTCGACTAAAACAATAAGTGAGTAATTATTCCTTTCTCATGAACACAATAGCAAGGAAATTATTATTTTTATTTGCATATTATATTTTCTTGTATTATTGGCACCACTAAGCTTGATGCTTAGCGCGTCGCTTTTGCAACGCTGTGAGGTCAAGATTTGGACAGAGGGCCCAGTGGACCACGTGATTCGTAAGGCGGTTCACGCTTCGCATAGTGTCCGTGTCACCTCAACTTCGATTGCATTGGTAGGACACTAGGTGTCATTTTGGCATTCTGTAATAAATTTTGATTTTCTCATATGTAATGAAACTTATGTAATGTATTTTGATTTTCATGTAAATAATGCAAATTTGTGTTTGTAAATGGAAAAGTGAATATTGATCTGTGACTGTTACATGACTATCAAACGAGATGAATGATTGAGAATTGAAATTGAGAAATGAATGGTTGACAAATGTTGAGATGATGATTATTGGAGTTTGAGAGTAATTGAATACGAATATATGAATATTGGAAGTGTTTTTCACAGGTTCCGAAGAATTGTTTTCTCCATTTTTAGCCGGTACTCCGCCGGATTTTCTTTAAAATTTTCGGAACCTCAAATAAATTACAATTTCAATAAATGAATTATAATTCACAAGTTATATTCAAAAGGAAGAATAAAAATGAATTAAGATAAAATAGAGTGCTCGGCACACTGAGTGGCATAACTTGCTCGGCTACACTGTAGTCGGGTAAGGGGTGTCACACACACTCATCAACCGATCTCTCCAAATCGATCTTTAAATATCCGATCTCCCTACCACGTTTTTGGAATTCACTTTTGATGAGTCATCAAAACGGTCTAATACCATTAACCAATGCATCTCTTGGGGTTTCATGAGCATTTAATGCTCAGGTAGGTATAAATAGAGAGAAGTATTGGCCATTTGCCCATTTATGCCATTTTTCGATTCTCTGAGCAACTTCTTCATTCTCTCTTGCTTTCTAAAGTTTTCTGGCATCGATTTACACTTCGGTAAGGACTTTAATCTTTTTCCAATTAGTTTTATCTTTATCTTTGAAAATGAGCAATACCGACGGTCAGAGAGCTACAAGTCCTCCTTCTATTCACATTTCGTAGACATCGGACGAAGGTGATGTGGCCAAACCAAATGAGCGACCTGAACCTTCTGTGGCTATTATCCCTGTCCATGGTCATTCGACTAAGTCAAAACGAGTTTCAACTTCAAAGAAAGAGAACTTACCTGTGGACGAATTGCCATCGGTCCTCAAGGAGACCGATCGCCAATCGATTAGCCAAGAGTACAACCTTCCGATTGACTCCTTCAAACTTATCAGATGTTATGGCAATCTTCGAGCTGATAATTTCTTTGAAGAAACCGACCTGATCATGGTGTATGGAGAACAACTAAAAGCCGGGCTTCAGTTTCCCCTTGATGGATGCTATAGAGCCGTTCTGAAGTTCCATCATGTCTGTGTAGCCTAGGTGCATCCAAACTCTTGGCAGACTCTAGTGGCCTTCAGAGGTTTATGCCGACCTAAAAAGCTCGAGCCCACGATGAAGGTTTTTGCTAAATTGCACAGGCTCGCTCTGCAAAAAGATGATGAATATTAGTTTTTCCAAGCCAATCTAAACTGCGGGCTCTTCACCGATCTCCCTTCCTCATTGAAGAACTGAAAAGATCGATTTTTCATACTAAGGAGCAAGGACCTGAATGGCTTTAAGGGCATTCCCTGTAGTTGGCAGTATTTGGTTCCTTCAATACCAAAGAAGATCGCCCTAAATAAAGACGATGAAGCCATGGTGAAGGAGTTGAAGGATCAGGCGACCACTCATAGGTATTCATATTTGGATGTGGTCATGGCCGAACTAAAATGGTGGATAATGCAAGTGATCGCCCATGAGGACTATGAGCTGCAACTCTCTAACCTTGGCCCCAGGATCAGTATAATCTAAAACTTTGGTCTCTTAATTTTGGTGATCTCACTAACTTGTTCTCTATGCAGGTATGGCTGGAGGCGAGAGCACAAAGGAAAGCTGCAAGTGAAATTAAGAGCTCACCCAGAAAGTGCAAGAGATGAAAGTTGCTACTGCTGCTGCTACTCAAACGCCGAGGCAAGACTTGGTAGAAGTACCAAGCTCTCCATTCTGACCTCCAGAGCAGCCAAACTCAGGGATGGAGATCATTCCCTCTCCACCTCGACAAGCAGAACCTCCTCCACCAGTTTCTTCAAGTGCAGAAGAGGGACCTTCTAGACCAGTCATTAGGACACTCTCCCTAGGTGCTCAGGTCCTTATCCATTCTCTGGAAAGGAATCATTTAGTTAGGGGCAATCCTGATCTAGCCAAGGTCCTGGGTGCTACTATTTGCTTTCAGGAAGACCAGAACAGGATGGCCCAGGATAGCATTGACGATCTCCTGACTCAGACGATGAGCTTGGGCTTGAAGACTATTGCGAACCATTATATGATCAGAGAAAAGTCTCATCTCTTAAGACAGGAGATTTTGAAGATAGTTTAGGATGCAGCTACTGCCAAAGCCCAACTCTCAACTGCTCAGGACCATATCGCCCAGATAGAAGATCGAACGAAGTCTTACGAAAAAAGGATAGCTAAACTGGAGCAAGAACTTAAAGATGCTCGAGCCTGCCGATCTGCCAATCTCACTCAATTTACTGAAGAGATCAAAGTGAAAGAAGAAGAGGTCCTGGCAAGAGAGGCTAGTGCTTATGTGAATACACATGACGATCTTCTGGCTGAGCTCGTGAAGCGCTATCCTAAAGAATCCTTCTCCTGGATGGAGGAGCTTGTCCCAAGAGCTGAAGATGATAGCGAGGAGGAGCCTGAGAGAGAGAGAGGGAATAATGAAACTGAAAATGTACTCGAAGCGCAGATTAGGGGAGACCCTCCTGTCGAATAACTTTGTACTTTCTTTGAAATGAATTAAGTCTTTTCATGCTCAATTTTCTTAATGAGATCGGAAAACATCAAATCAAGTTGTGTGAGTACTTAATAGAATTAACTCTTAATCAATTGAACAAATTTGAACATTAAACCTGAGACTGGTTATTAATCATAAACATAAGACCACTTAGAGAGATCAGAAAACCATTACACATGAACATGAGATCGAACGGTGCCCTGACTGAATATCGATTGAAACTTTGAAACATTTGAATAGTGATTTGTAAAATTGTAAAGATTTGAAAATGATTTGAGCTTATTAGGATCGGAACCATTATTTAAGGATCGGATAAAACATTAGCTTTGTTAAGAAATGTTTGAACAATTCGAGCGAGATACCTGATCACAAAACTATATGCAATTTGGAATTTTGAGGTATTTGAACATAGTGAGATTGGAAAACAATAGCATGTAAGATCGGATGGTCCGAAGATCCAATATCGATCCGAACACGTCGAATAAAGACAAAGAGATCGGAAAACAACCCAACTTGAATGTGAGATTGAATTATTCCGAAGACAAACCATTGCTGAGTTCAGATAAGTGACCTGTGATTGGGTCATTAGTTGAAAATGGATAACATTAAGATGGAAAATCCATTCAAGAAAACATTTGAAATTACAACTTCATTACAATTTTAAAAGAAAATTGTATATTAAGTTATGCATTTGAGGGTCGACCAAAATATGGTGTCTACAGGGTTTATGGGTGGTATAGTTTGAGCTTGTAATTGATGATTTATTATAGTGAAAGATGGCATGCCCATGGATGTAGCCTTATATTGAGAGAGTGAACCACATAAATATTGGTCTTTTGTGTGTTTGCTTTATTTTTTTGTAGTTTACATACTTTCATGGTGCACAACTAATTGGCATCAGAGCATGGGGATGATCTTGGTGACTTTGGTTGAAGGTGGAGCTATTGCGACATGTAAAAGTCACACATGCAATAATAGTGATGATGGAGAGTTGAAATTGAAGTGGAGCTCTTGGTGTAAAATCAAGAAAATTGATGATGCGAAAATTGTAACACCCGAACTTCCGAGTTATGAATAGTATCATTTTTGGTCCGTGACTAGTACTATTCAAAGACACCTTGAGGACAAAAAATAAATGAAAAATTAATTGAGATAGCCACAATAAAAATTCAAGTGAATAAAAAAAATTTAAGGACTCATCGAGTATTATAAAAAGAAGGATTATGACCCGATGAGAGGCATTTTGGTCAATTCACCTCAAGAGTTGTCTTTTGACCAAAATGTCAATTAAATTAAATGAAATTAATGAATTGAATTATGAGGTAAAAATTGAAGAAAAATTCAAGTAAAAATATATAAGGGAAAATTTAAGAAATGAAAACTTAAACTTTCATTTCCATTATGACAAAATTAAAATGAAGGACTTATGGGCTTTTGATAATTAAATTTAATTATTTAATTAAAAGGAAAAATTAAGTGTAAATGTAAAAAAAAAAAAGGGAATAAAAATTTAAGTTTAATTATCCTTATGACACAATTAAAATTTCTTCATTTTTTTTTTCATAAGGTGCCATCACCCTCTCCTCTCTTTTCCTCTCTCTCTTTTTCTCTTCTTCTTCCACTTCTTTCCCTCATTGATTTTCCCTCCCAAGTTTTAATTCCCTTAAATTCCCTTCATAAATTCCATAGCCCACTAAAAGAAAACATCAAAGAGATCTTTGATTGAGAGATTGTGTAACACCCTCACTGTATCCATTCCGTACATTCTACTGTTCTGGTGACCGGTGTCGGTCCGGATAGCTAGAATGTTTGAAAAAATATTTAAACTAAAGTGAGGAACCATAATTAACTCAAATGTTAACAAGAAAAATGTAGGAAAAATTTTAGAAATAAAATACAACCAAGTTAAGTGAGCCGGTGCCCTAGCGATGGGTAACCCAATGGGAAGTTGCGATCCTCACAACTAGGAGCCCTAGACCCGGGAGAAAATTTATAAAATATTTTTTGGGACTCCAGAGAAGAGTTATTGAGGTTTCTATGGCATTAGAATGCCAAGAAAATGCTTAGAAAAATTTTTCAATCGGTACAGACAATTTTAGTCTGTTAAGCCAAACGGAGGGCATTTTGGTCATTTCGTCTTCAAAGATGATTTTTGGCCGACTTGTCTAGTTAAGTAAATAATTATTATGACATAAAATGTGAATAAATATTTCTAAAAATTAAATTGTAAATGAGTAGAGAAGAAAAGAAAAGAAAATGAAAGAAAATGTCAATTATGACATCACATGATGTCACCAAAGCACTCCCACCCAATCACATTGTGACACATGTCCATAAACCACTTAAAAGCATAAAACGGGCTGAAAATTTGAAGAAACCAATCTGTTTCTTCCCTTTCTCATTTCTAGCCGTGACTCTCTCATCTTCCCTCTCCCTAACCCATTCCTCCATGAAAGCTTAAGGCAAGCTTGAGGCAACCCACCAAATCACCTCTAAACCCTAACTTCTCTTCATGAAAAATTGTCTCTACCACTAGAGCAAGCCTTGGACAGCAATTTGAAGAGGAAAAAGAAAAGTTTTGGCAAGCTTGGGAGTAGCTCCAACAAGGTTAGTGACCAATCTCCTTCCATTCTTGTTTAATTCATGTTTATTAACATGAGATAAATGGAAATTGTAAGAAAAACAAAATAAAACTTATGTATATTCACCCCTATAATTTTGGCAGCTTAGGGGTGGTTAGGGTTTGATGAATTTACTTAAAGTAAAGTGTTTATGAGCTGCCCATAGCATGAGATGAGTGCTTGAACATGTAAGAGTAAGTGAAATGCAAGTGTGATGCATGAATGAACCTTGAAAATGTGGACACTTGAACAACATTAGGGTTTGCTCATGTAATGGTATCTTAACATTGTAATGGTCAATTAGTAACCATTTGAATGTGTGTGAGGAGGAATTGAAGTGAGTAAGGATGTTGGAGTTGAACTTAGGCATGCTGCCCTTGGTGACCTGTAGGACTGGTTGTGAGTCCAGCAGGTTTGGGCAGCTATAAATGGAGTTGTATAGGTTCAATTGGTGCAAGGGCAATTGGAAATGAAACTAAATACATAATGGCATAACTTTGGTGAAGAAACCTTGCCCAGAAAACCAAACCAAATTGACTTAAAAATTGCCCTAATCCGGGTGACTTGCATTCTGCCTGGGCAAAATGACCAAATAAATAGTATTTATTCATTTGGTCATAACTCAGTGTAGAAAGGTCCAATTGACCTGAAATTTTACCAGTAGATAGCTGAGACATAGACCTACAACTTTCATGAAGAAACCAAACCAAAATTTTGATAATAACATGTTCAAAAACTGACATGCAGTCAGTGTGCAAAATCTGCGAAATTAGTTACGCTTGAGAAAAATCTACAAAATTACAATCCGGCAAGTTATGGTGTTTAGGCCATAACTTAAGCTACAAAACTCCAAATGGAGTGATTCCAAAAAAGAAATGTAACTAGACACAATAAGGAACAACTTTCATGAAGACAATTTTGCCAAATTCCTAATGTACAATTGACCAATGGAGCGATAAACTTAGTTCTTGAAATCTAAAAATTGTTAATAAATAACACTAAGATTTGATATGGAATTTACAACTAATTCCAACAACTTTTGAATGAAAAATGTGGTATGTTTGTGAAATTTGAATCAATATACCTATTATCTATGAAAAAGTGAACATTTTAGTTGACTAATGAAATGAATAGTAACCTTACATATAAAGTACAAATATTCAAGAAATGACTTTGTAATATGCCCTAGTAGGCCTAATGTGATTGGTTTGGATAGGTTGGCATGCCAATAGGGTTCTGATAGCAGTACTGCGTATGATGTATGGCTTCATTGCCATTCTGTGATGATAGCCTATGGCTATCACGATTATGATGTTATACGGCTTTATGCCTTATTGCTTTTATAGCTTATTAGCCATTCTGTTTGCACGGAAGACACATTGTGACCGATGGTGTGGTGACTCGAGTACAGTACCCAATGCTAGTTTACCCATTTATCGATCCGGTCAATTTGTATAGGTTACTTGGGCATGGAAAAGTATAACTGTAATTGAACTAATTATTAAAGAGAATAAGGAAATGAAATATCAAGATAAAGATCAAGAGTGATTATAATAAAATATAAAAAATCTCAAAATCATCAACAAAACAATTAACAAAATGCATGAAGAAGTTAATATCATAAAATATAATTAGCCTTGACTAAACAATAAGTTAGTAAATATTCATTTCTTATGAACACAATAACTAGGAAATTTTTACTTTTATTTGCATATTATATTTTCTTGTATTATTAGCACCACTAAGCTTTATGCTTAGCGCGTCGCTTTGCAATGCGTGAATCTTGAAGATTTGGACAGAGCCCATTAGACCACGGTAGGTAAGGCCATTCACGATTACGCTTAGTGTCCGTGGCACCTCACAGGCTACAGTGCATTGGTAGGACACTAGGTCCCATTTTGTATTTTGTAATTTTTGTAAGTTTTATAATTAAACTCTTATCTTATCGTGTATATTTGAAATAAATGTAATATAATTTTGTATTAATGTAAGTATTTGTAACTTGTGATTATAAATAACATATGAGAATTTATTTATAATTTGAGCATGATGATGATGTGGAATGAATGAATGACAAATGGAGGAATTGTTAAAAAAATTGTTGTAAATTGATGTGATACAAATGGAGTTTGAGAATGATTGGAAATTATTGAAAGTGTTTTTCACAGATTTCGAAGAACTGTTTTCTCTATTTTTAGCCGGCACTCTCTGCGGATTTTCTAAAAAATTTTCCGAACCTTAAATTAATTCATAGTTTCAATAAATAAATTAAATGGCATAAATTTCACTTTGTGACTAATAAATGAATAAATAAATAAATTAAGAAAGTAAATTCTAATGAAATAAGATATGGTGCTCCGGCATACTGTGTGGCATATCTTGCTCGGCTATACTGTAGATGGGTAAGGGGTGTCACAGATTGAAACAAGAAGAACAAGATTTGGAAGAGATTGGAAGTGGGAAAAATCATCAAGTGAGGTAAGCTCTCTGTTTCATGCTTGATTAACCAAATATGCTTTGAATCAAGTTTGGGTGTGATGAATTTACATGAGAAAGCATGAGATTTCATAAGAAAATGAAAGAAAATATGTATGGAATCTAAATTAGGGTTTTGGCCAAATTGGAGAAAAGTTAGGGTCTGATGTCTTTGAATGAAATTGATGATGAGATTAAGCTTAGTTGAAGTATTATACATGATTGGGGCAAAGAAATTATATGAAATTTGTATAAATTTAATTATGGGAGATTAGGGTTCATGGGAAAATTGGAGCTTTGGTGCTAGAGAGTGAAATTGGAGTGTGTAGTGTTAAATTATGATCATTTGAGGTTTATTTAGTTTGAATTGACATTGGGTTGATGAATGGAGATAATGAAATGGTAGGATTAGGGAAAATTGCAAACTTTGGTATTTGAAAATTGTGGAATTTGTGCCAGGAAGTGCCATTGATGTGTCAATGCTAAATTATAGTCATTTTGGGTGAATTAAATGTGAATTGAGATTGGTTAGTGGAAATAATTGAAGAAATGAAAAATTGAACCTAGGGCAGAATTTGCATACTGAGTTCAGTGTGTTTGACAGCCCATAAATTGAGCTACACAACTCCAATTGGTGTGAAACCAATTGGAGATGAAACTTAAGACATAGAGCTAGAATTTTCATGAAGAGACCCAATCCAGAAACTGCCCAGAAATTGCCCAAAACTTGGCTTGAACTTATAGACAAAATTTTGGAACCTGCAGAATTTGACCATGTGAACAGTAAATTTTGCATGGCCATAACTCTCTCTAGAAAACTCCGATTTAGGTGATTCTTGAACCGATAGTAACTTAAAACATAGTAGAACATTTCATATGGAGAAATTGAGGCTAAATTATGGACTTAACCCAATAAAATTGCTAAGCAAAGTTGAATCACGAATCTGCAAATCTAGAAATCTATAGATTTACCATATGAATAGTAGACTTTGCATGGCCATAACTCTCTCTAGAAAACTCCGATTTAGGTGATTCTTAAATCAATGAAACCTAAGACATAGTAGAACATTTCATATGAAGAACATTAGACCAAATTATGGACTTAACTTGATCAAATTGCCGAATGAATTTGGATCAATAAATCTGCTAGAACTAAAACTGTAGGGTGAACAGTGACATAAGCGATGCCGTGTTTTGGTCATAACTTGAGCTAAACAGCTCCAAATTAGGTGATTCAAAAGGAAAATAAAGTTAAGACCTATATGAACAATTTTCATGAAGAACACCTCACCAAATTATGATCGAAACTAGGTAAAAATTGGGTTCAAAAATTGGGGCACCAAAGTGTCCAAAACTAAAACTTTCTAAAATTTGCAAAGCTAACTTGGGATACATTAGGCGTTCATGTAATGAGTTCTTGGTAGCAATTGAGATTAGTATTGAGGTATTCTATTTGTGTATTTTCAGTAGAAAAGAAATTAGAACAGACAAGGAGAAGTAGGTAACAAGAAAGGAGAATTATTGAAGGTTTGTGCACAACTAACCTTTTTCTTTGTTTTAACTTTGTAAATGGATTTGAATGAGTTTATTTGAAGGAGTTTGATTTGGAATGAGTTTATTTTGAATGAGGTATGGTTTTCTCTTGCATTTGAGAAATTTGTGTGTTTCCACCCTTTTATGGGTTTATGATGATTTGAATATGTTATTGTTGCAAATGTGATCATTGATTTAGAAACTCTTGAAAGTTATTTTGAAACCACAGTTAGCATGACAATCCCTTGAGAACTCCCAGTAATGCTGACTACTTAGGGTTTGATATTTGATATGATTTTGTCTCCCATTAATAGCGGTTAGTGGGGTAAGACTACGAGTACTCATTAGCTAGCTAGCCCTTCCCTCATTAATAATGGTTAGTGAGGTTGAGATTGCTTTGTCATGGTGTATAACAACTGCGATCGTGAAATTTTGTGACATGGCCTAAACAGTGTGTTGATTTTGGCAACACTAATGCTTTGAGAATTCGTAGTTAAGTAGTGAGATTTCTCTTTTGAAATGGTATTACAATAAATGGCTCTTATGGACTTAGAACTATTGTGAAGTTTTCATGCTTAAGAAAAATGTGATTTATTATGCTTTGACAAATTGTGTTTTACCTTAAGTTTTAAAGTTATTAGTTGTGCACCACTGAGTGATATACTCAATGATAGCTTCTTTATGCTGTCGCAGGTAAGGGAAAGGAGAAGGCTATCGAGTGAGAGACTTGGAAGCAGCATTTTGGTATTGATTGTAGGTATTTACGTTAGGTATACCCTTGTGATTCCTTTGGATGTATTTTGTACCTATATGTATGGATGTACGGACATTAAGTAGTTTATATTAAAAAGTACTACATTACTAAAGTATTTTGAGTTTGTAACCATTTGTATTTTATATTGAAACTTATGAAAATGTAACTTTTGCAATATTTAGTCTATCATTATTTTCAATAAATGTTTACATAGAATTTTAACTATTCTCATGTAGTTTTCCACAAAAGAATTGATAAGCTAAAAAGCTATGATTTGTTTTAAAATCCTTTGTAGCATAACTAATGGGTTATCGGTAGGTGGAGTTCGGTAATTCATTAGGTATGCTACGGGAACATGTCATGCCTTACCAGGGATAAGGTGTGATAAAAATTTTTTAAAGAAAGAAGTAAGTTACACCTAAGATGAAGATTGGAGAGATTAATGAATTGAAGAGTTCAAGTTCAAGCATAGAGATATGATGATTGGAGGCACCCAAGAATTTGAGACATGCAATGATTAATGGATTTTGAGTCAAGATGGAAATTGTTAGAATTATGACTCAAAATGCTAGTGAGATTTGGAGAGACTTTTTTATAATTTGAGTGGGAGAAATATTCCTCAATAGGATAGAAGAATATTTTCTATATAAAGTAGAACTCTTATTTTAGTGTTATTCCTAAATTGAGTGGGACTCATAATCAGATTAGGATTGAAGAAATTAACACTATAAATAGGAGAATGGTGGAAAAAGTTATATTGGCTTCCAACTTATGAAGTGAGGCTATAGCCCATTGTAGAGAGGGGTCTTGCCAATTATCACAGAATTGGCTCTGGCCATTGATGAGGGGCTTTTGCTCATTGCAATGGAGAGGCTTGGCCTAAGGTGGAGAAAGGACATAGAATTTAAGAGGAAGGGATTCTTGTCCATTAGTGAGAGGGCTCTTACCCATATAGTTGAAGACACCCTTTGTGGTGTAGTGTTGCATTAGTAAATATATTGGGTTATGTCGAGGAGGCGAGAGGGACTAACTAATGTATTTTCTATGAGCAGTTTAATGTAGTATAAGTTCTCTTGAGTATAATTGGCTTTATGAATAGTATAGTTTGAACTTATAATTGATGATTTATTTTAGTGAAAGATGGCATGCCCATGGATGTAGCCCTATATTGAGAAGGTGAACCACATAAATATTAGTATTTTATGTTTTTGCTTTATTTTTGTAGTTTACACGCTTCATGGTACACAACATTATCTTCCTTAAATAAACCTTTATCTTAACAAACTAATTACTTTAAAAACTATACCTCACCTTCAAAAACTTCCTCCCATTGGGTTAGTGGACCAAAAGATTGCACTTAAGGAATTGCTCATAGTTTTTAATAATTAAACATACAATAAACATTCAAAGTAAAAAAAAATAAAATGATTTCATCAGTTGAAATGAAAATTAAACACACTTAATTAATCATAAATTTATTTGTGAGACCTTACTTGGAAACTAGGATCTCCTTTAGTGGAGTGGAATTTTATTTATTGTTTTTCATGTGATGTTGGTGTTGAGAAAGAAGATGTGTGAAAAAGTGTGTAAACCAAGATGGCAATTTCTATGTAGGTTGAATCTTTGAAATTGGCAAACATTCGATTTTTAAGGGAGATGTGCTGAATTTTTAGCAAATTTTTGAGTAATAAAATATATGCATGCCTATGTTTATTTTAGTTCATTTATAATGATAAATTGAATTAGTACGAGTTGGGATTAGTTGTTAATCATGCTGATGATTAGACTTTGATTTATTGAGTGGAGGTTCTCACTATTGAGTCAGACTCTTTAGGCAATTATTGACATGTTACTTTTGAATTGAGATTCTAATTAAAAATAATGAAAATGTAAATCCATATTTAGTCAATTTACTTGAGAAAAAAATGTATTAATTACATTTTATATATTGTGAGTAATGCAATGTGTGTGAAATTGTATTCTATATTTTATATCTCACCACAATTGTCATATAAAATGAAAAATGCACGTTCACACATAACACCCTCAGTTATTCAAACACTGATGATGGGATTAGTGATGGGGAGTTGGGGGTTTCTTACATCCTGTCAAAATTTCTAGGAATTAAATGATGCCCCTTCAAGAATTGGGTTCTAATTTTGGTGGGGATGAATTTAATAAGTAACAATGAGTAATAAAACATATAAATGAAATTTATAGTATAATTCCCAACTCCATTTCAATAAATCATCTACATAAGCTATTAAGTGATGTTATTTCTTTGTTAAGGAATTTGTGAGTCTCTTCATAAAAGTAGATAGAGGCCTTTTATTATTTTGAATGATTCTATGTAATAAGTTCTAAATCTAATGAATTTATTTTCTGGAGGAGCCCAATCAAATAGCTCAACAATCTTATGGATGAATCAAAGAAAGAGGGTAATATCAAGAAGAAAACAAATATAGCAAGTATTAAAAGCATCTTGAGGTAGTGATTTAAAGAACGTTGATAAAGAGTTATAGCAAGCCTACTGACATAGCACATTCAACCATAATAGGTAAGTATAAATGTTATTATAACTTTATTTAAATGAATCTTTTATGCAATAATATGTCTTAATTATTATTGCTATAACGTTTTGTTATATAAACACAAAGAGGATATGAGATTAGGAGGAATTTGACTAAAATTGAAGTTGTGAAACATACAATTAGTGAGTTTGTTGAAGTTCGAGATGCGGAGAAAACTTCTATGTATTATTTGATGTAAAAATAAGTTTGTTTTGCTTCCTACATGAGTAAAATTGTATGCTTATTGAAAAAAGTCTATTTAGAAGCCTAAATATTTTCATGATGGTACGAATCTCACATCCGAATATACTTAGAAATCAATTTCCATCGTATTCATGTAGACATCTTAAATATTTGAAACTTGTTATTTTATCATATGATTATAAAATTTAGATTTCATGGCATCCAAATAGTCATTCCAATTGAATATGTTAATTTTGCTTGCTCTTCATGTAAGATTAGAATTATGCACCTTATTATTATCCTCAATTGACATAGGTCTCATAGGTTGATTTTTGAAATTGAAATATTTTGGTGTAAGTCGCTAGCTAATTCAATAATATTTGAATTTAATTGGACAATAAAATTAGTAAACTTCTTCAAACACAATTTTTTGTAGAAATATGTAGATTTTTTAGCAAAAAAGAAAATTACAATTACACTTAAATTATTATAAACTATTGAATTGTCCCAAGTATCCTACTATAAAAATCTATTTTAATGTCATAAATACACATAAAATAGAAAACTATTACTTAGCATCGTAGTTTATATTCTATAATTTTCCTTAACCATCAATAATATCAATACCCTTTATTCAATTACTGTAGGAATAGCTAGAGTACAATTTTAATAATGACTTGAAAAATTCCTCTGTAAAAGAAATATATAAAAATTATTACTAGAAAATAAATAGTAGATAAGTAATATATAACTTATTAGCTAACATATAAACATATTGATCTAAACAATTTCTTAAAATCATATTTAATATATTTACACCATCTATGATCTAGTTTCCCTCCAAAATTCTGGTAGATGCATGAGCATCGACTTTTCAAGTTTCAGTTTATCTCATCTAAAATCACTAAGCATCCATCAACAAATGTTAGTTTAATCACATACTCAACTAGAAATTTTGATATTAATTGTTGATAGTGTGCAATAGTGATATAAGGTGAATCTAACACGTTACAAATAACTTTTTTTTATTTACAAATTAACCATTTTTAAGTATCATTCTTGATATATGAGCTTGGTAAACTTCACAATACGTGCGTGTTTTATGTATCCAATACTCAAAATGACATCCTTTCTTCTAAAAGAATAAGGTTGAAATAAAAAATTCCTCTGTAAAAGAAATATATAAAAATTATTACTAGAAAATAAATAATAGATAAGTAACATATAACTTATTAGCTAACATATAAACATATTGATCTAAACAATTTCTTAAAATCATATTTAATATATTTACACCATCTATGATCTAGTTTCCCTCCAAAATTCTGGTAGATGCATGAGCATCGACTTTTCAAGTTCGATTTATCTCATCTAAAATCACTAAGCATCCATCAACAAATATTAGTTTAATCACATACTCATAGAAGTTTTAATATTAATTGTTGATAGTGTGCAATAGTGATATGAGGTGAATCTAACACGTTACAAATAACTTTTTTTTATTTACAAATTAACCATTTTAAGTATCATTCTTGATATATGAGCTTGGTAAACTTCATAATACGTGCGTGTTTTATGTATCCAATACTCAAAATGACATCCTTTCTTCTAAAAGAATAAGGTTGAAATAAAATCTAAAAACATTAAAAAGAAAAGGTGCTAAACATAAAAATAATTACAAAAAAAAAGTATTAATTGCCTTTTCAACTTTTTTAGAAAGATCATGCCATTTTAAGTATTGTGTATATAGAATAAATACTTCTTGTGAAATTTATCAAGCTTGTACATCAATGATGGTACTTGAAAAGGGTCAATTTGTAAATAAAAAGATTATTTGTGGCTTGTTAGATTTGTCATATATCACTCTTGTGCACTATCAGCGATTAATATAAAAATTACAGTTGAAATATCTGATCAAAATAATATTACTTGATGGATGTTGATGTTTTAAAGAAGATAAAATAAAACTTCAAAAGTCAACACTTATGCATCTATTGGAATACGGAGGAAAACGAATGATAGATGGTGAAACATATCGAATATGATTTTAAAAAGTATTTATATTAGTAAGACAATTGCTAATAAGTTATATGTTATTCATCTACTATTTATTTTCTTGTAATATTTTATATACTTCTTTATAGAGGAATTTTAAAATCATTTGTAAAATTGTACCTTCACAATTTCACGGCAATTGAATAAAGTATTTATGTTATTGATGGCTAAGAGAAATTATATAATATGGTGCAAGTGATATTTTTCTATTCTATGAGTATTTATGACATTAAAATAGATTATCATTTTGGGATTACTTGTTGGAGACAAGTCAATGGCTTATAATAATGCAGGTATAGTTGTAGATTATTATTTTCCTTTGTTCTACTACAAAAATATATATATTCTTACAAAAGATTGTGTTGGATGAATTTGCTGATTTTATGGTCAATTAGATCAAAATATTATTGAATCATCTAGTGATATAATTCAATTTCAAAAATCAAACTATATTCCTATGTTAATTAATGAGATCACTAGGGCACATGATTTTAATATTACAAGGTAAGCGAAATTAAGATATCCAAGTGGAGTGACTACTTGAACGCCATGTACTCTAGGTTTCATTATTTATGATTACATAATAGAATAATAAGTTTATATTTAAATTGTCTACATAATACTATGCAAATTGATTTCTAAGTTGACTAAGATTTAAAATTCATATTACCACTATTTGTTTAGACTTCAAACTTGATTCATCTCAATTAGCTTACAATTTTGCACGCATGCAATAAACCAAAACAAAGTTATTTTTATATCAAAATTGTATTAGGAAGTTTTCTGAGCATATCGAACTTTAAAAACTCATAGTTATATTCTCTACAATTTCATTTTCAATGGAATTCCTCCCAATCTCAGAATCCTCTTCTTTGTGTTTTTATGTAACAAAACATTATAGTAACAATTGTTAAGATATATTGTTGTGTGAAAGACTTATTTAAATAAAGTTTCATTAATAGACACACACTCACCTATTATAGTTGAATATGCTCCGTCAATAGGCTTGATATCACTCTTTTCACCAACATTCTTTGAATCCACTAACTTGGTAGGCACTTTAATACTCTTTCTTATTTTGTGTAATGCTAAACCTATACTATATGATTCTTTGCAAATTAGTCCATCATGGGCATCATCAGTTTTGTTTTATCAATTCTATGATAAGTAATATTATCTCTCCATATAAAAATTGTTTCACTTGATTAGATTCTATAGCATTTCAGAGATAAATCCTCTCAATAATGTAAGATGTTCAACCTAACCTCATTATTTTAGTCAAAGCAAAACCTTAAATCAAGTCATTTTCTTTTCATTGAATTACTTTATTAATCTTAGTTTGACATTCTATGTTAGAGCTAAACTTGATTTAATGAAAATGGCATACATTATTTTCCTAAGTATTCAATGGAGACTTCTTTTCTATAATAAAATGTATGGCCATAAGCGTGTTTATTTATTTATTTTTCTTCCTATCATCTTTTGGTGATGGCATTTTCTTAATTGTTTTTATCAGGATGTGTTAATTAATTGACTAAGGATACATTCTAAAATTTGTTTACCCATGTCGGTGTCAGAGGGTAAGCTGTTTGATATTAACATTAAAAAAAAAAAAAAAAAAAAGGTAGCTACAAGATGCCTAGCTCTCAACAATAGGAAATCTATTATTTTCCTAATTAGTTTAAGTTTGGAAAGTGGTTTGAGTCTCTACTTATTGAAAGGATTTTTAGAAAAGTAGAAAATGTCAATAGTGAGTCTATTTCTTTTTCTAAGTTAATTGAGGACTAAAGATAACCATCTAAGATAAATTGAGTTTTCAAGAAAGTGGAAACTCATTTTTGAATATATTTAAAAAGTTTTTTTTTTTTTTTAGTTTTGGTTTTAGGCCACTTGTTCTTCTAATGAGTTTAGAATAAAAATTATGCTAGTCAGAATGAACATACGCATACTATCTTTTATAATGTTCTGTAAATGCCCTCACTTTAGATGAGTTAAAGTATATTCTCTTGTTGGGATTGACTAATGTCTATTAGGATGAGTGGAATGTGCGGATCACCCTTAAATTAAAGTAAGGAGTCAGTAATTTAATTTAATAAAAGATCGAGAATATGGTTGAAGGAAAATAAAAGAAATAGATTAGAAATCAGTTAAATATTCACAAGTCCTAGCAATGAGTAACGCTCCCACAGGAAATGGCTAAAAATCGGTAGAATTTGGAATCTATTTACTACTTCCAATTTGTGTAGGACCTTGTGGAAACTCTTAATTAAGACTTAATGCACAGGTATAATTATGAATTAATAAGTCAAAAAAATGAAAAGAAGTAAAAGTATTTACATAAATGGCAAACTAAGTGGGTGTGCACTTGCTTAAGTTGGCCCTTTACGAGGATAGAAGGACTAAAGTGAATTAATCAATAAGTTAAGGGACAAATAAAAGATTGGAAGACTAACTTGACTCAATTATAAGTTAAGGGGAAAGATTAGAAATAAGAGAAAACATCTTAGGGACCAATGGGTAAAGGATGATGGACCGTTGGGTAAAAATCAGAAGCTTCTACATAAACGGCTCCTAAACCAGTAGACCATCTTTATTCAACCTTCGTCTTCTTTTTCATGCTTCCAATAGCGCCATTTCTCTCAAATTTAAAGAGAAAAATTTTCCAGCTAAAACCATAGATTTTACCAATTTTTACAAG